>NC_061514.1:40015134-40158794 GCF_022539505.1 Lolium rigidum | reverse complement strand
GTACTAATCAATCAATAGGCATGTGTTCCATATATAGTCGTACGTGCTCGCAATGAGAAACTTGCACAACATCTTTTGTCCTACCAGCCGGTGGCTGCCGGGCCTCTAGGGAAACTATCTGAAATTAAGGTACTCCTTTTAATAGAGTACCGGAGCAAAGCATTAACACTCCGTGAACACATGTGATCCTCACATCACCGCCTTCCCCTCGGTTGTCCCAATTTCGTCACTTTGGGGCCTCGGGTTCCTGGACAGGCAACGTGTGTATACAACTTGCAGGTAAGATCATAAAACAACGCATATCATGATGAAACAATAACATGTTCAGATATGAGATCATGGCACTCGGGCCCTAGTGACAAGCATTAAGCATAACAAGTTGCAACAATATCATAAAAGTAACATCTACGGATACTAGGCACCATGCCCTAACAATCTTGTGACTATTACATGATCAATCTCATCCAATCCCTACCATCCCCTTCAGCCTACAGCGGGGGAATTACTCACACATGGATGGGGGAAACATGGCTGGTCGATGGAGAGGCGTCGGTGGTGATGGCGGTGAAGATCCCTCCAATTCCCGTCCCGGCGGAGTGCCGAACGGAGTTTCGGTCCCGAGGCGGAGTTTCGCGATGGCGGCGGCATACTGGATGGTCTCCGGAAATATGGTCGAACCCCGGGCGTTTTTAGGTCGAAGGGCATATGTAGTCCAAAGGAGAGCGTCGGGGGCCGCCGAGGCGCCCACACAACAAGGCGGCGCGCCCTCCCGGGCCGTGCCGGCCTAGTGTGTGGGGGCCTCGGGCCCCCACCGGCTTGCCCTTCGGCTCCGTCAATTTTCTGGAAAAATAGGACCTTTCGCATAAATTCCGAGGATTTTCCCGAAAGTTGGATTTCTGCACAAAAACGAGACACCAGAGCAATTCTGCTGAAAACAGCGTTAGTCCGTGTTAGTTGTATCCAAAATACACAAATTAGAGGCAAAACAATAGCAAAAGTGTTCGGGAAAGTAGATACGTTTTGGACGTATCAATACCCCCTCTTGGAGTTACAAGTATCAACTTGGCCAGAGCCTCTACTAGCAACAGAGAGCATTCAAGAACATAAACAACACATATATGATAGATCAATAATCAACTTGACATAGTATTCCATATTCATCGGATCCCACCAAACACAACATGTAGTATTACAAATAGATGATCTTGATCATGTTAGGCAGCTCACAAGATCTAAACATGATAGCACAAGAGGAGAAGACAACCATCTAGCTATCGCTATGGACCCATAGTCCAAGGATTAACTACTCACGCATCGGTCGGAGGCGGGCATGGTGATGTAGAGCCCTCCGGTGATGATTCCCCTCTCCGGCGAGGGTGCCGGGGCGATCTCCCGAATCCCCGAGATGGGATGGGCGGCGGCGGCGTCTCTGGAACTTTTTCCGTATCGTGGCTCTCGGTAATAGGGTTTTCGCGACGGAGAGTTTAAGTAGGCGGAAGGGCAGAGTCGGTGGAGGCACGAGGGCCCTACACCATAGGGCGGCGCGGGCCCCACCCTGGCCGCGCGGGTTTCTGAAACCAAAAACAGCAGAAAACAGGAACTGGCGCTTCGGCATCCTGTTAATAGGTTAGTGCCGGAAAATGCGTCAAAACATCATAAAGTGTGAACAAAACATGTAGGTATTGTCATAAAACTAGCATGGAACATAAGAAATTATAGATACGTTGGAGACGTATGAAGCATCCCCAAGCTTAGTTCCTACTCGCCCTCGAGTAGGTAAACGATAAAAACAATAATTTCTGAAGTGACATGCTACCAACATAATCTTGATCAACATTATTGTAAAGCATATGAGATGAATGGAGTGATTCGAAGCAATAGATTGCTAACAAAGAGATAATGACTAAACAACTGAATCATATAGCAAAAACTTTTCATGAATAGTACTTTCAAGACAAGTATCAACAAGACTTGCATAAGAGCTAACTCATAAAGCAATAGATTCAAAGTAGAAGGTTTTGAAGCAACACTAAGGATGATTAAGTTTCAGCAATTGCTTTCAACTTGTAACTTGTATATCTCATGGATAATTATCAACATAAAGTAATATAACAAGTGCAATAAGTAAACATGTAAGAATCAATGCACACAGTTGACACAAGTGTTTTCTTCTAAGATAGAAAGAAGTAGGTAAACTGACTCAACAGTAAAAGAAAGGCCCTTCGCAGAGGGAAGCATGGATTACTATTTTTGTGCTAGAGCTTTTATTTTGAAAACATAGAAACAATTTTGTCAACGGTAGTAATAATTCATATGTGTTATGCATAAAACTTCCTACAAGTTGCAAGCCTCATGCATCGAATACCAATAGTGCCCGCACCTTGTCCTAATTAGCTTGGATTTACATGGATTATCATTGCATAACATATGTTTCAACCAAGTGTCATAAAGGGGTACCTCTATGCCGCTGTACAAAGGTCCAAGGAGATAAATCGCATTTGATTTCTCATTTTTGATAGATCTCAACTAAGGACATCCATACCGGGACAACATAGAAAACAGATAATGGACGCCTCTTTAATGCTTAAGCATTCAACAACAGATAATATTCTCATAAGAGATTGAGGATTAATGTCCAAACTGAAAACTTCCACCATGATACATGGCTTTGGTTGGCGGCCCAATGTTCTACTCTAACAATATGCATACTCAAACCATTTAATCATGATAAATCACACTTACTTCAGACAAGATGAACATGCATAGCAACTCACATGATATTCAACAAAGGTGTAAAAAGTTGATGGCGTCCCCAGAAACATGGTTACCACTCAACAAGCAACTTATAAGAACTAAGATACATAGCAACATATTCATCACCACAATAGTTTTTAAGCTATCTTCCCATGAGCTATGTATTGCAAAGACAAAGGAACGAAATTTTAAAGGTAGCACTCAAGTAATTTACTTTGGAATGGCAGAAAAATACCACATATAGGTAGTTATGGTGGACACAAATGGCATGGGTTTTAGCTCAAGGTGTTTGGATGCACGAGAAGCATTTCCTCTCAGTACAAGGCTTTGGCTAGCAAGGTTGTTTGAAGCAAACACAAGTATGAACAGGTACAGCAAAACTTACACAAGAACATATTGCAAGCATTATAAGACTCTACACTTGTCTTCCTTGTTGTTCAAACACTTTTACCGGAAAATATCTAGACCTTAGAGAGATCAATCATGCAAACCAAATTTCAACAAGCTCTACGGTAGTTCTCCACTAATAGATTTAAACTACATGATGCAAGAGCTTAAACATGATCTATGAGAGCTCAAAACAATTGTCAAGTATCAAATTATTCAAGACCATATGAAGCATTTTCTGATTCCAACCAAATAGCAATCAACGAAGCAGTTTTCAGCCTTCGCCATGAACATTAAAGCATAACTAAGAACACAAGTGTTCAATATGAAAAAGCGGAGCGTGTATATCTCCAATACAAGGATGGTGGGATCCAAATTTATTCAAACAAAACAAAAACAAAAATAAACAGACGCTCCAAGTAAAGAACATAAGATGTGACGGAATAAAAATATAGTTTCACTAGAAGTGACCTGATAAGTTGTCGATGAAGAAGGGGATGCCTTGGGCATCCCCAAGCTTAGATGCTTGAGTCTTCTTGAAATATGCAGGGATGAACCACGGGGGCATCCCCAAGCTTAGACTTTTCACTCTTCTTGATCATATTGTATCATCCTCTTCTCTTGACCCTTGAAAACTTCCTCCACACCAAACTTTAAGCCAACTCATTAGAGGGTTAGTGCATAATCAAAAAATCACATGTTCAGAGGTGACATAATCATTCTTAACACTTCTGGACATTACCCAAGGCTACTGAAAGTTAATGGAACAAAGAAATCCATTCAACATAGCAAAAGAGGCAATGCGAAATAAAAAGGCAGAATCTGTCAAAATAAAACAGTCCGTAAAGACGAATTTTTCCGAGGCACTTAACTTGCTCAGATGGAAAAACTCAAAACTAATGAAAGTTTCCTACATATCTGAGGATCACGCACGTAAAGTTCCAGATTTTTTTGATTCTTCTACAGAGAGAAGGACGCGAATTCGTGACAGACAGCAAATCTGTTTCCACGCAGAAATCCAAATCTAGTATCAACCTTACTATAGAGACTTTACTTGGCAAAAAAACATGATAAGGAGAGGTTGCTACAGTAGTAACAACTTCCAAGACTCAACAAAACAGTAGTAAAAATAAAACCATGGGTTATCTCCCAAGAAGTGCTTTTCTTTAACGCCTTTCATCTAGGCGCAGAAAGTGCAAATCAAGTATTATCTAGAGAAGAAGCATTAACATTCTTACCAGGGGCTTTGCGCCTACCCTTCTTACTCTTTAGTTTAGGGAATATATGACCGCATCCGGGTGTAGAGGTAAAATTTAGAGTGCCTTTCCCCACATCTATAATTGCTCCCACGAGTTTCAGCAGGGATCTTCCAAGTGTGATTTGTCCTGTCCCTACACATTCAACAACGAGATAATCAATGGATACCGTTCTTCCAAGAAAGGTTGTGAACACGCCTTCAGCTATTCCCTTAGGAATTATAACAGAGTTATCAGTAAGAGTTATTTATTCTCCTCCTTCAGTAAGTTCCCAAAGTGCCAAAGATTCATGAATACTTTTAGGCATAAGGCAAAACTCAGACATAATATCACAGCGGGCATAAAAAATTTCACCACAAATGGTAACTTTAATAGTAGGCACCCACATTGAAGGTTCAAAGCTTAATGGAACATAATCATAATATTCGCGGATCTGGTTGTACCCTTCTTTTAAACAAGATATATTTGTTTCGAGAGTGTTTAATATATTATGAATGCTAGCAAGAGATGAATCGAAATTATTAGCTGAGCTGGATGATGTAACCAATTTTTTTATGGCATTAAAAGCTTGATCCCCATCACAGTGAAGGAAATCTCCTCCCACTACAGCATCCAAGGCATATCTATAGCGAAGAATAAGCCCAAAATAAAAGTTACTAAGAAGCAAACTTAGAGGCATTTTAGGTTCAGTTTTACTATAAGAATCAAAGATTCTAGACCAAGCTTCTTTAAAACTCTCCTCACCTCCTTGTTTAAAAGTAAAGATCGATTCCTCAGGTGATAGAGTAACAGCTACAGAACTAGTCATGATATCAAAATAAAGTAAATGCAAGTAACTAATTTTTGTGTGTTTTTGATATAGAGAAAGCAAGACAGAAAATAAAGTAAAGTAAATCAACTAATTTTTTGTGTTTTTGATATAAAGCAAAACAAGACAGGAAATAAAATAAAGTAAAGCAAGACAATAAACAAAGTAAAGAGATTGGATGTGAGAGACTCCCCTTGCAGCGTGTCTTATCTCCCCGGCAACGGCGCTAGAAAAAGAGCTTGATAACGCGTGAAGCACACGTCCGTTGGGAACCCCAAGATGAAGGTGTGATGCGTACAGCAGCAAGTTTTCCCTCGAGTAAGAAACCAAGGTTATCGAACCAGTAGGAGATGAAGTCCACGTGAAGGTTGTTGGTGGAGGAGTGTAGTGCGGCGCAACACCAGTGATTCCGGCGCCAACGTGGTACCTGCACAACACAATGTTAAAGTAAATTAACACTCCGTGAACACATGTGATCCTCACATCACCGCCTTCCCCTCCGGTTGTTCCAATTTCTGTCACTTTGGGGCCTCGGGTTCCGGACAGCAACGTGTGTATATAACTTGCAGGTAAGATCATAAAACAACGCATATCATGATGAAACAATAACATGTTCAGATCTGAGATCATGGCACTCGGGCCCTAGTGAAAAGCATTAAGCATAACAAGTTGCAACAATATCATAAAAGTAACATCTACGGATACTAGGCACCATGCCCTAACAATCTTGTGACTATTACATGATCAATCTCATCCAATCCCTACCATCCCCTTCAGCCTACAGCGGGGGAATTACTCACACATGGATGGGGGAAACATGGCTGGTCGATGGAGAGGCATCGGTGGTGATGGCGGTGAAGATCCCCTCCAATACCCCGTCCCGGCGGAGTGCCAGAACGGAGTTTCTGGTCCCGAGGCGGAGTTTCGCGATGGCGGCGGCGTACTGGATGGTCTCTGGAAATATGGTCGAACCCCCCGGCGTTTTTAGGTCGAAGGGCATATGTAGTCCAAAGGAGAGCGTCGGGGGGCCGCCGAGGCGCCCACACAAGAAGGCGGCGCGCCCCCCTCCTGGGCCGCGCCGGCCTAGTGTGTGGGGGCCTTGGGCCCCCACCTGGCTTGCCCTTCTGGCTCCGTCAATATTCTGGAAAAATAGGACCTTTCGCATAAATTCCGAGGATTTTCCTGAAAGTTGGATTTCTGCACAAAAACGAGACGTGTTAGTCCGTGTTAGTTGTATCCAAAATACACAAATTAGAGGCAAAACAATAGCAAAAGTGTTCGGGAAAGTAGATACGTTTTGGACGTATCAATACCCCCTCTTGGAGTTACAAGTATCAACTTGGCCAGAGCCTCTACTAGCAACGGAGAGCATGCAAGAACATAAACAACACATATATGATAGATCAATAATCAACTTGACATAGTATTCCATATTCATCGGATCCCACCAAACACAACATGTAGTATTACAAATAGATGATCTTGATCATGTTAGGCAGCTCACAAGATCTAAACATGATAGCACAAGAGGAGAAGACAACCATCTAGCTACTGCTATGGACCCATAGTCCAAGGATGAACTACTCACGCATCAGTCCGGAGGCGGGCATGGTGATGTAGAGCCCTCCGGTGATGATTCCCCTCTCCGGCAGGGTGCCGGAGGCGATCTCCTGAATCCCCCGAGATGGGATTGGTGGCGGCGGCGTCTCTGCAACTTTTTCCGCATCGTGGCTATCGGTAATAGGGTTTTCGCGACGGAGAGTTTAAGTAGGCGGAAGGGCAGAGTCGGTGGAGGCACGAGGGCCCTACACCATAGGGCGGCGCAGGCCCCACCCTGGCCACGCGGCCCTGTGGTCTGGGCGCCTCGTCGCCCCACCTCGTATGCTCTTCGGTCTTCTGGAAGCTCCGTGGAAAAATAAGACCCTGGGCGTTGATTTCGTCCAATTCCGAGAATATTTTCTTTGTAGGATTTCTGAAACCAAAAACAGCAGAAAATAGGAACTGGCGCTTCGGCATCTTGTTAATAGGTTAGTGCCGGAAAATGCGTCAAAACATCATAAAGTGTGAACACAACATGTAGGTATTGTCATAAAACTAGCATGGAACATAAGAAATTATAGATACGTTGGAGACGTATGAAGCATCCCCAAGCTTAGTTCCTACTCGCCCTCGAGTAGGTAAACGATAAAAACAATAATTTCTGAAGTGACATGCTACCAACATAATCTTGATCAACATTATTGTAAAGCATATGAGATGAATGGAGTGATTCGAAGCAATATATTGCTAACAAAGAGATAATGACTAAAAAACTGAATCATATAGCAAAAACTTTTCGTGAATAGTAGTTTCAAGACAAGTATCAACAAGACTTGCATAAGAGCTAACTCATAAAGCAATAGATTCAAAGTAGAAGGTTTTGAAGCAACACTAAGGATGATTAAGTTTCAGCAATTGCTTTCAACTTGTAACATGTATATCTCATGGATAATTGTCAACATAAAGTAATATAACAAGTGCAATAAGTAAACATGTAAGAATCAATGCACACAGTTGACACAAGTGTTTGCTTCTAAGATAGAAAGAAGTAGGTAAACTGACTCAACAGTAAAAGAAAGGCCCTTCGTAGAGGGAAGCATGGATTACTATTTTTGTGCTAGAGCTTTTATTTTGAAAACATAGAAACAATTTTGTCAACGGTAGTAATAATTCATATGTGTTATGCATAAAACTTCCTACAAGTTGCAAGCCTCATGCATCGAATACCAATAGTGCCCGCACCTTGTCCTAATTAGCTTGGATTTACATGGATTATCATTGCATAACATATGTTTCAACCAAGTGTCACAAATGGGTACCTCTATGCCGCTGTACAAAGGTCCAAGGAGATAAATCGCATTTGATTTCTCATTTTTGATAGATCTCAACTAAGGACATCCATACCAGGACAACATAGAAAACAGATAATGGACTCCTCTTTAATGCTTAAGCATTCAACAACAGATAATATTCTCATAAGAGATTGAGGATTAATGTCCAAACTGAAAAACTTCCACCATGATACATGGCTTTGGTTGGCGGCCCAATGTTCTTCTCTAACAATATGCATACTCAAACCATTTAATCATGATAAATCACACTTACTTCAGACAAGACGAACATGCATAGCAACTCACATGATATCCAACAAAGGTGTAAAAAGTTGATGGCGTCCCCAGAAACATGGTTACCGCTCAACAAGAAACTTATAAGAACTAAGATACATAGCAACATATTCATCACCACAATAGTTTTTAAGGTATCTTCCCATGAGCTATGTATTGCAAAGACAAAGGAATGAAATTTTAAAGGTAGCACTCAAGTAATTTACTTTGGAATGGCAGAAAAATACCACATATAGGTAGTTATGGTGGACACAAATGGCATGGGTTTTAGCTCAAGGTGTTTGGATGCACGAGAAGCATTTCCTCTCAGTACAAGGCTTTGGCTAGCAATGTTGTTTGAAGCAAACACAAGTATGAACAGGTACATCAAAACTTACACAAGAACATATTGCAAGCATTATAAGACTCTACACTGTCTTCCTTGTTGTTCAAACACTTTTACCAGAAAATATCTAGACCTTAGAGAGATCAATCATGCAAACCAAATTTCAACAAGCTCTACGGTAGTTCTCCACTAATAGATTTAAACTACATGATGCAAGAGCTTAAACATGATCTATGAGAGCTCAAAAAAATTTCCAAGTATCAAATTATTCAAGACCATATGAAGCATTTTCTGATTCCAACCAAATAGCAATCAACGAAGCAGTTTTCAGCCTTCGCCATGAACATTAAAGCATAACTAAGAACACAAGTGTTCAATATGAAAAAGCGGAGCGTGTATATCTCCAATACAAGGATGGTGGGATCCAAATTTATTCAAACAAAACAAAAACAAAAATAAACAGACGCTCCAAGTAAAGAACATAAGATGTGACGGAATAAAAATATAGTTTCACTAGAAGTGACATGATAAGTTGTCGATGAAGAAGGGGATGCCTTGGGCATCCCCAAGCTTAGATGCTTGAGTCTTCTTGAAATATGCAGGTATGAACCACAGGGGCATCCCCAAGCTTAGACTTTTCACTCTTCTTGATCATATTGTATCATCCTCTTCTCTTGACCCTTGAAAACTTCCTCCACACCAAACTTTAAGCAAACTCATTAGAGGGTTAGTGCATAATCAAAAATTCACATGTTCAGAGGTGACATAATCATTCTTAACACTTCTGGACATTACCCAAGGCTACTAAAAGTTAATGGAACAAAGAAATCCATTCAACATAGCAAAAGAGGCAATGCGAAATAAAAAGGCAGAATCTGTCAAAATAGAACAGTCCGTAAAGACGAATTTTTCCGAGGCACTTAACTTGCTCAGATGGAAAAACTCAAAACTAATGAAAGTTGCCTACATATCTGAGGATCACGCACGTAAATTGCCAGATTTTTTTGATTCTTCTACAGAGAGAAGGACGCGAATTCGTGACAGACAGCAAATCTGTTTCCGCGTAGAAATCCAAATCTAGTATCAACCTTACTATAGAGACTTTACTTGGCACAAAAACATGATAAGGAGAGGTTGCTACAGTTTAACAACTTCCAAGACTCAACAAAACAGTAGTAAAAATAAAACCATGGGTTATCTCCCAAGAAGTGCTTTTCTTTAACGCTTTTCATCTAGGCGCAGAAAGTGCAAATCAAGTATTATCTAGAGAAGAAGCATTAACATTCTTACCAGGGGCTTTGCGCCTACCCTTCTTACTCTTTAGTTTAGGAAATATATGACCGCATCCGGGTGTAGAGGTAAAATTTAGAGTGCCTTTCCCCACATCTATAATTGCTCCCACGAGTTTCGAGCGAGGATCTTCCAAGTGTGATTTGTCCTGTCCCTACACATTCAACAACGAGATAATCAGTGGATACCGTTCTTCCAAGAAAGGTTGTGAACACGCCTTCAGCTATTCCCTTAGGAATTATAACAGAGTTAACAGTAAGAGTTATTTCTTCTCCTCCTTCAGTAAGTTCCCAAAGTGCCAAAGATTCATGAATACTTTTAGGCATAAGGCAAAACTCAGACATAATATCACAGCGGGCATAAAAAATTTCACCACAAATGGTAAATTTAATAGTAGGCACCCACATTGAAGGTTCAAAGCTTAATGGAACATAATCATAATATTCGCGGATCTGGTTGAACCCTTCTTTTAAACAAGATATATTTGTTTCGAGAGTGTTTAATCTATTATGAATGCTAGCAAGAAATGAATCAAAATTATTAGCTGAGCTGGATGATGTAACCATTTTTTTTATGGCATTAAAAGGTTGATCCCCATCACAGTGAAGGAAATCTCCTCCCACTACAGCATCCAAGGCATATCTATAGCGAAGAATAAGCCCAAAATAAAAGTTACTAAGAAGCAAACTTAGAGGCATTTTAGGTTCAGTTTTACTATAAGAATCAAAGATTCTAGACCAAGATTCTTTAAAACTCTCCTCACCGCCTTGTTTAAAAGTAAAGATCGATTCCTCAGGTGATAGAGTAACAGCTACAGAACTAGTCATGATATCAAAATAAAGTAAATGCAAGTAACTAATTTTTGTGTGTTTTTGATATAGAGAAAGCAAGACAGAAAATAAAGTAAAGTAAATCAACTAATTTTTTGTGTGTTTTTGATATAAAGCAAAACAAGACAGAAAATAAAATAAAGTAAAGCAAGACAATAAACAAAGTAAAGAGATTGGATGTGAGAGACTCCCCTTGCAGCGTGTCTTATCTCCCCGGCAACGGCGCTAGAAAAAGAGCTTGATAACGCATGAAGCACACGTCCGTTGGGAACCCCAAGATGAAGGTGTGATGCGTACAGCAGCAAGTTTTCCCTCAGTAAGAAACCAAGGTTATCGAACCAGTAGGAGATGAAGTCCACGTGAAGGTTGTTGGTGGAGGAGTGTAGTGCGGCGCAACACCAGTGATTCCGGCGCCAACGTGGAACCTGCACAACACAATCACGATACTTTGCCCCAACTTAACGAGTGAGGTTGTCAATCTCACCGGCTTGCTGAAAACAAAGGATTAAACGTATGGTGTGGAGAATGATGTTTGTTTGCGAAGAACAACAGAGAACAATGATTGCAGTAGATTGTATTTCAGATGTAAAAGAATGGACCAGGGTCCACAGTTCACTAGTGGTGTCTCTCCAATAAGATAAATAGCATGCTGGGTGAACAAATTACAGGTGGGCAATTAACAAATAAAGATTCATATACATATCATGATGATCACTATGAGATTTAATCAGGGCATTACGACAAAGAACATAGACCGCCATCCAACATGCATCTATGCCTAAAAAGTCCACCTTCGGGTTAGCATCCGCACCCCTTCCGAGTATTAAGTTGCAAACAACGGACAATTGCATTAAGTATGGTGCGTAATGTAATCAACACAAATATCCTTAGACAAAGCATTGATGTTTTATCCCTAGTGGCAACGAGCACATCCACAACCTTAGAACTTTCGTCACTTGTCCCGCATTCAATGGAGGCATGAACCCACTATCGAGCATAAATACCCCCTCTTGGAGTTACAAGTATCAACTTGGCCAGAGCCTCTACTAGCAACGGAGAGCGTGCAAGAACATAAACAACACATATATGATAGATCAATAATCAACTTGACATAGTATTCCATATTCATCGGATCCCACCAAACACAACATGTAGTATTACAAATAGATGATCTTGATCATGTTAGGCAGCTCACAAGATCTAAACATGATAGCACAAGAGGAGAAGACAACCATCTAGCTACTGCTATGGACCCATAGTCCAAGGATGAACTACTCACACATCAATCCGGAGGCGGGCATGGTGATGTAGAGCCCTCCGTTGATGATTCCCCTCTCCGGCAGGGTGCCGGAGGCGATCTCCTGAATCCCCCGAGATGGGATTGGCGGCGGCGGCGTCTCTGGAACTTTTTTCCATATCGTGGCTCTCGGTAATAGGGTTTTCGCGACAGAGAGTTTAAGTAGGCGGAAGGGCAGAGTCGGTGGAGGCACGAGGGCCCCACACCATAGGGCGGCGCGGGCCCCACCCTGGCCGCACGGCCCTGTGGTCTGGGCGCCTCGTCGCCCCACCTCGTATGCTCTTCGGTCTTCTGGAAGCTCTGTGGAAAAATAAGATCCTGGGCATTGATTTCGTCCAATTCCGAGAATATTTCCTTTGTAGGATTTCTGAAACCAAAAACAGCAGAAAACAGGAACTGGCGCTTCAGCATCTTGTTAATAGGTTAGTGCCGGAAAATGCGTCAAAACATCATAAAGTGTGAACAAAACATGTAGGTATTGTCATAAAACTAGCATGGAACATAAGAAATTATAGATACGTTGGAGATGTATCAAAACCTAGCAGATCTAATCTGCATGTTGTAACAAATGGTGAAGCACGGTGTGTTGTCGCAGAACAACGATGAAGATAAGAGAATAGGAGCTTACCTCCATTGTTCAGGACGAGGTCAAGGTAGCTCCCGAACTCGAGATGCAGGTCAAGAACTCGGTGCAGGTTGCGGCCAAGGTCGCGGTGGTTCTCGCCGTCGTCTCCTCCTCCGGTCCCGCTGCTCCTCCTTGCGACGGTGCGGCGGATTTATCGGCAGTAGAGAAACCGCCCCGGTGATGTGGCAGTTTGGGGGGGGGGGTGAGAGTGAAGAGGCGAGTGAGAGGAAGGAGAGGGGGTGGTGAGGCTAGTTATGGCGCGTGTTCCTGAAGGGACGTGGCGTTTCCATCTCCCTTCCCGATGCGTGCAACCATCTGAAGACAACGGGCCAGGCTCCGAAGCAACGGCCATTTTGGGCATTCCTCCGGGGCCTGGCCCGGAGGTGCTTTAAAGCCCGGTTCGTGCAACAACGCGGGGAGAGTCTAGGAAACCAAACGGCCCGTTTTTCGTACCAGCCCATGCAAAAAAAGAGGTCCACATGCTACCAAACAGACCCCTAATCCTTTTTTTGAGTTTGTTGCCGCCGCAAACTGGCTTTCGTGTCGACTCTAGTGTGTGAGGCCAACTTTTAGGACTTCGTGCATTCGAATCCTGTTTTTAAAATTGAAGGAAAATTGCATTTAAAAAAAATATGCTGAGCAGAGACTTGTCCATGCAAAATTATATAACTTAATGACCATTTGCAATGTGAACGAAAATAAGATAGTTACAATCCAAGCTATGTATAGTATACACCGGTTTTCTCGGTTCAGTGGTATCCACTACGGTTCGTCGACCGAGCTAGAAGCCCCCCACCAACCCTTCGATCGCAGCCGGACCTTCTCCGTTAGCTTGACATACCGTACCCTATTTAGAGGGCCCATCCTACCTTGGATAGCTCCGTTATGTAAAGCTTCTTTACCCCTGATGAATACCAAGATCTTCATTTGGCAGCTACTTTGAGATCACCTACCTTTAGGGGTTGAGGTGGCTAAACGACATGGGCCTAGGAACGGGTTATGTCCATTATATGGGATCTCTGAGTCGAGAACGCACATAGTGTTCACTTGTCCCGTGTCCAGGTTCCTATGGAACTTTGTCCATGAGGCTTTGGTCCTGACTTGTAGGCCCAGGTCCTCGGCAAGTTCCTAGAGAAACGGGCGAATAGCACGGAAAAGAAGAGACGACTCTTTCGGCTAGTGTTTGCCGCCATTTCTTGGACCCTATAGACTATCCACAATAAGATGGCCATTGAAAAGGTTGCAAATTCCTGACCCTGCAGTAGTGATATCCGTTGTGTAAAAAACGGGACCGGGGAGCGACTGAATGCCATGCTTCAACACCTGATGGAGGTGGCACGCCATCTTTCTTCTCCGTCCAATTACCCATCCTTTGTGGGGCGTCGCGCTTGATTTTCTTTTGGTTTTACCTTAGGTATGTTTGTGCTGTGGCCCCAGTAGTTCCTTGTTTTCTCTCCTGTGACTTGAGACTTGATCTCCTACTTTATATGGTTTGGTTGGTTTTTATTTATAAAACGGGACAAAAGACTGCTTCCAGAAGTTGTCTCCAAAGAATGCATAGCGCAAGTTGCTCATGAGGGGTTTACAAATTAAAGGTCTCGAAATTGGAGTTAAAGATCTGTATAGAAGTAGCAGATGATATGTTTCTGAAAACTTGAAAAACAGATTATATCCTTTGGCAAATATAAATACAGTACATTGGCAATTGCGGTTCAACCCCGGAGCCTAGAGGAGAGGAGATGCAGTTTGCCACTTTGCCTCTCCAACCTACCTAGGTAGGTGGCTTCCCGTGTCCGCACCTATTCCCCACTCTCTCGTGCGTCTACCTCGCTATAAAGCAGCACAAGAGCGGCGCACACCAACTCCACCAAACCACCACAGCACTCCTCCCCTCTCCCCCAAAACCCCAAACCCCACCATGGCGGCGCCCTCCCCAACCACCACCCACCACCGCCTCCTCCTCCCCGCCTCCACCCACCGCCGCGCCGCCGCCGCCCTCGCCCCCTCCGCGCTCCGCCTCCCCATCCGCGCCCGCACCACCACCCGCATCTGCGCCGCCCCCGCCGCGGCCGCCACCGCGTCCCCGCCCGCCTCCGCCGCGGTCGCCGTCGAGGGCAAGCCCACGGTGCTCGTCGCCGAGAAGCTCGGCGCCGCGGGGCTCGCGCTGCTGCGGGAGTTCGCCAACGTCGACTGCTCCTACGGCCTCTCGCCCGAGGAGCTCCGCGCCAAGATCTCGCTCTGCGACGCCCTCATCGTGCGCTCCGGGACCAAGGTCGGCCGCGACGTCTTCGAGGCCTCCGCCGGCAGGCTCCGCGTCGTCGGCCGCGCGGGGGTCGGGATCGACAACGTCGATCTCGCCGCCGCCACCGAGCACGGCTGCCTCGTCGTCAACGCGCCCACCGCCAACACCGTCGCGGCCGCCGAGCACGGGATCGCGCTGCTCTGCGGCATGGCCAGGAACATCGCACAGGCCGACGCGTCGCTCAAGGCTGGTGAGCACACACTGCCTACGATCTGAATCCTGCACTAAGACTTGCTCTGTTTCGTGCAGACGTGCGGTCATGTCTGGTCTGTTGTTAATAAGTCTTATATTTTCTTAGATGCCCAAACTCTTTAAAGGATACTTGCAGAAGAAATAACGCTAGTTATGCTTGTCCATTATAAATTAATACCTTCTTTGTGTGTTTAATTTAAAAAGAATACATCGGGCTAGATCCTGATCTGAACTTGTGCAAATGGGTCACTGTTGAGAATTGTTTCTGTATCCTCCCTTTCAAACAATAGTTTGACCGTCCTATTCACAAATAGAAACAGCAGATACTACATTCAGTCTTCTGAATTACAACTTAACTTGTCAAAGTTGTAACACGTTGTAGGAGCAATCTTCTCACCAGTCTTATTAGTCTGCATTTTGTATTTGGGCAAATAGACACAATTTTTTGTATGAATTGTCGCTCATGTTTATCTACTGATTGTCTTCTTTCTACTCATTTGCTGGCTTGACTCTTGTGCAGGTAAATGGGCGCGCAACAAGTACGTAGGTGTATCCCTTGTTGGCAAAACTCTCGCCATCCTTGGGTTTGGAAAGGTCGGCTCAGAGGTTGCACGCCGTGCTAAAGGTCTAGGGATGCATGTGATCGCCCATGATCCATATGCTTCTGCTGACCGTGCTCGTGCAATTGGAGTTGAGCTAGTGAGCATGGAGGAGGCCATGACAACCGCTGACTTCATCTCATTGCATATGCCCCTTACCCCTGCAACAGACAAGATGCTCAACGATGAAGCCTTTGCTAAGATGAAGAAGGGTGTTCGGATTATCAATGTTGCACGTGGTGGTGTGATTGATGAAGATGCTCTAGTCAGGGCTCTTGATGCAGGAATAGTCGCACAGGTCTGTTTGGTTCTCTTCCCTTTCCTATCTCGCCCTTTACTATGTTCACAACAACTATTAGCAGTTTTGTTTTTCTAAGTGGTACTTATATTTTTGTATCTATATGCTAGGCTGCTCTTGATGTGTTCACTAAAGAGCCTCCAGCAGCAGACAGCAAGCTGGTGCTGCACGAGAATGTTACCGTGACACCACATCTTGGTGCCAGCACAGTGGAAGCGCAGGTATGCCGCATTGTTCGGAAATACTGTCATGATTGCATCCAGTTTCTATTATCCAAGCTCCCGAAATGCTGAACATCTTGGATTCCTTAGGAAGGAGTGGCCATTGAAATTGCTGAAGCTGTCACTGGAGCTTTGAAAGGCGAGCTTGCAGCTTCTGCTGTCAATGCACCAATGGTTCCTGCTGAGGTATTATTGATCTCTTGTTGACTCCAAATTTTTCCTTGTGACACTTGAATCTATCTTATATCATTGTGTTTCATGCAGGTGCTGTCAGAGCTTGCACCCTTCGTTGTGCTTGCTGAGAAACTTGGGCGCCTCGCTGTCCAGCTAGTTGCTGGTGGTGGCGGTATCAAGTCTGTGAAGGTTACCTATGCATCTGCAAGGGCACCTGATGATCTTGACACGAGACTTCTCCGTGCAATGATCACCAAGGGTGTGATTGAACCAATCTCCGATGCCTTTGTCAACCTGGTCAATGCTGACTTCACCGCAAAGCAGAGGGGCATTCGCATTAGCGAGGAGAGAATCTTGATGGATGGCTCACCTGAGACACCTCTTGATTACATTCAGGTTCAGATAGCCCATGTAGAATCCAAGTTCCCCAGTGCGATATCTGAGTCTGGAGAGATCACAGTAGAGGGGAAGGTGAAGGATGGTGTGCCTCACCTAACAAAGGTGGGAGCATTCGAGGTGGATGTGAGCATGGAAGGCAGCCTGATCCTCTGCAGGCAGGTCGACCAGCCTGGTATGATCGGTTCAGTTGGAAGCGTCTTGGGTGAGGAGAATGTCAATGTTAGCTTCATGAGCGTTGGGAGGATCGCTCCTCGCAAGCGTGCTGTCATGGCGATTGGTGTTGATGAGGAGCCCAGCAAGGCCACGCTGACCAAGATTGGGGAAATCCCCGCAATCGAAGAGTTTGTCTTCCTCAAGCTCTAGGCGCGTATGTGTATGTTTGGAGTTGCAAACATGGTTGTGCAATTTTGATGTAGCTAGGCGTTTAATCAGGGTTCTAGAGGACAGGTCCGTGTTGTTGGAATAAGGTTTCTTTCGTGCATGTTTTGTTGGTGGTACTCTTCTGTTGGGTTTGGTTCAGCATTTCTGCCCATCCATCTTCTGGCTGAACATGATGCTATTAATAATAGTTTGGTGTCAATGCTTCTCTGCTTAATTCTTAATGTGAACGTGATGATAGTATATGCCTGTGCTGTTCTAGATCTGTTGTTTGCTGCCTGCTAGGTGCCATGTGGCACTGAGGATCGAGGGTTAGCAATGTCTGATGAATGTGCCCAAAGGGCAAAGGCCATGCCACCTGTACTGCTGCACATCAGGATTGTCGATCTGTTCCAATTTCTACAAGAACCAAATTCATTCAACAGAAATATAGGACTGAGCTCTCTTACAACAGGGATGGTAATTTATCCCTAGCTTCTATGATTACAGATCAGCCAAACCAAGCACAATCAGGAACTAGCGGTATGTTTTAGCCTGCAATTATATTACTAACCGAACAAGCTAGTCTTTAAAGGGTACTCCAACTAGTTTTTTTTGCATATTCTTCTCACACAGAGCTTAGCTTGCGGACATCCGGAAAGAGCCATCCGTCTGAAGTGAATCAGCATTGCTCAAGTACTTAATGACCAGCGACCTAGAGATGCTTAGGGCATCTCCAGTGGCTGTGGTCGGGAAGACCTTCCTATCGCTCTGCCAGTTGTTGGTGAGCCTAATCCACTCCCTCCTCCATTCTTCCAATGCAAAAGGTTTGTTCTTCTCCAGGCTCAATATCAGGTACTTGAAGTAGATGGCAGCTCTTGGTCCATAGTAGTCTTGCAGCAAGCCACTCCAGTACTTGTTTGCTGCAACAGAACTTGTTATAAATAAATACGGCGAAACTGTAAGAAGCGAATGGATGTTATGTGCCTCACCGTAATCACGTAGCAAACTTGCTTTTGTTTCGGTGTTGTCAAACCACATTGTAATTTGTGTTCTAGCATTCCATTCATACTGCACCCGTTTGAAAGCAGTAATGTGTCAGCAATGAGCAATAATACATGAGCTTTTGAAAAGTTAAGGTTTGTATATGCGAATAAGATAACACAGCATTACAAGATCAAAGCTTATACTTAGTGGCCTAGTGCTCATAATGATCTAGATCAGGACGGGTTTACCATTTTAACTCGTTTTGTCTCGGTCACCATCAAGCAGGTAAGAATGAAACCATCCAGTACTAAAAATGTTGAACAAAAAGGTATTACCTGTATCTCTTGTTCTTGGTCTCGTGCAAGGCCCTTGGCACTTCCCAACCAAGGCCCAAGCAGAAATCCCTCATGAGAGGCTAGCAGCATGTCAAGATCATTAACAAGATCTAGGAATAACTCGCACAGGGTGGTCACTTGGCTTATGCTGTTTGATTTGTAGCCTTGGATGATCCTTAGAAATATTTGGTTGGCATATTTGGCCAGAGCCTGACGAGTTAAATCCACGAGGTCATACCTGTTAAATCCATGTAAGATTGAATTAACTTAAATCCATGTAAGATTGACTCGTCAATTCCGAAAAAATAGCTTTGTGCAATAAATTGCATTTCAGAATCACAAGCAGATCATGTTTTAGTGCCAATTCAAATTAGTTAAGCTGAATAGAAAGCAATAAGTTGATATCAAGAGTTCAGGAAAAAGCAATTCTATAAAGGAGTAAAAAATGCTACACCATCAAAGATTGTGAAACGCCAGAAGAAAATAGAGTTGGAAAAAGTTCTTGAGGTTTTTAACTACAGCCATTCAGAGTAGTTAGCATTAGCAGTTTGGCATAAAGCCCATGGAAGATGACAAAAGTTTTTCGAGCTTGGAAATGACATACTTATCTTGCACTCTCATAATAATAATTAAATAAAACTAGGCTGCAATATCATAATACTCAAACACTATCCAAAACAGTACTATCCTATGCCATAAATTCAGCAATATGAGCACTTGTGTCCTCACCTGAAGGTGCTACTGTCAGATACCTCATCTCCATATTGAAGGAAAAGCTCTAGGGCATGTATAACGGCCTTGGTATCATACCATATATGTGGTTGTTCATATGCATCATTGGATGCATCCTTTACTACATAATTCTTTGATGACAGTGCAGAAGAAATACTGGCAGTGCTTGTTTGAATAACAAAAGGTTCAACATCTGGAAATGCCACTATCACATCCCGGTTTTTGTCCTGTTACAATAACAAAATTTATGAGAAAAATAACAGTAGAAAATGCAGCCAAAGCTTTACAAAATCACAAAAGTAAAATGATGTTTACTAGTATTAGCAAAAGGTAGAAAAAATGCCAAGAACATCTGTACAACACGGAACAGTGTAAAAGGATGCAAAGGGTCCAGTTTGTTAACAGTAGTATAGCTATCAGAAATGTATAATTTTGTACTTCACACAATCTTCCATTCCTAGTATATACTTACACTGGATGAAAATGGATAGATGGTACAATGGCTACATATGGCACATATAATAACTTACATTTTTGCCGTCTGTACAGTTATATAGAGTTCGGTGCAAAATTCGCCAAGCATCTTGCAACCCCACAACGGATTTCCCATATCTTCTTGTTGGATATGTCTCAACCCACACCTGGAAACAGTGGAAATCTGATCAAGCTAGAAAGTGATTACACCCATTAGGTACCTCTGAAGGCAAAAATTAGATTACTGCACAACAAATAGCACGCCACATTTGTTACAAAGTGAAGTAGTAAACACACCACAGGCTAATCTGAAGAACTGGCTAATTTCGAAGCATACATCAAACAGAAAACGTATTGAAAAAACTGGACTCAAAATATGCAATCTATCTAAGAAACCAAATGATGTTTTGCATTGCAACCACCATGTTAAAAAGAAGACAAATACATTTATTGCATATAAAGCTCTTCTTGAATGGTTTATGAAATTTCACCTGAAGATCCACTTGTCTGTGATGAAAAGCCATTTCTGACATTAGGTCATAAACAATAGGATTTTGCTCGATACCTTCCATAGACATGCCAACTCCAACCTAAAACAAATGGTGTTTGAAGTAAAATATTCAGAAGATGGAATATTTGCTAGTTCAGTAGCAGTAACAATTGATTAAGCTAATGATGTAGACCATTGTGGAGTTTTCACTTAGTCGAGCATCAATAGGCCCAGAAGCAACAGCATCCAAGACACCATACATTTCGAAATCCGCAGCAAAATTATGAAGCATGCACCTGAAGAAAGGATATCACCAATTCCCTTGTCACAAATAGAAAAAGGAAACAAGATGGTTCCTTGACGAGAATGGATAGATGACTTTCCAGATGTAGGGGACACCATAGAACTGATCAGAATTGATCCATACTGGTTTAACTTCAGCATACAGATCAAGAACGATCATTCGGCCAACTGGAACAGAATGCAGTAGTGCCTACCCACACAGAAAACGATATTATAAAAAATAAAGAGAGATCTGATAACATAGAAACATTGCACGCTGAAAAGAAAGAAAAAGACGCCAACTTGGTGATGAGTACCCAGTAGCCGTATTTTCTTTGCAAGATTTCAGAAAATAATGGATAGAGTTAATGAGTAGAAACACATGGTTTGTGCTCTCAACTGTGCTTCCAGGTTCAAACTTCTATGTCTAACCTTAACACCCTTTTCTACCAACAACAGTAATATATCACTGCAGACACTGACTTCTTAATTATCATAAACTGAATAGTATCAAGCCGGTGACCTTACACATAAAATCACTTTTAATTTCCTTTCATTTGTGTTATAATATGTGTGTGGAAGACAAAAGGCATGTGCGGTATCAAATAAACGGGGTCACCCAACATTGTCGCAGTATACATTTGTAACATTTTAGCTATATCACATCCAAAGTCCTAAGTTTTAGAGGGGCTGTTCTACTTACAGAAATCATAATGTAAAATACTTATGTCATTAAATACAGATTTCATACTGTGTCAAAGTTGCCATATCAGTTACTACAACGAGTAAAAGGTTAATAAAACTATTGAACATATTATCAAGCTTTCATGAGATTGCACCTTCATTTGTGGGGGTTCCCAGAAAGGATCATAAGTAAACAACCAACCCTGAAGAGAATAATACGTGTTAGCGAGAGTTTCATATTTGAATATTCAAGTGTGTTTTCATAGAGCAAGATAAAATTGCCAATTGGGAGAACTATGCATCTGAAGAGGGAGTGAGGGACTATAAGAAAAAAGTAAGCGTATCAACAAAAGCATCCATAACCTACTACCCTGGCAACTGCATTTTACAAACCAATCCAGTGCAAGTGTTGAAAAAAAAAACAATTCAACAGAAACTCACTTGCATTAACCAAATAGCCTCATCATCACCACTTTCCATTCCCCTGAATGTTGCAGCACCCAAGGAAGATATATAGTTTGGATCGCTCAATGGAGGGGTATTCTCATCAAAAGTATCACTAGGTGAACAGAAGATAGCACCAAATTAGGCACTGAGTTCATCCAAAGGGAACTTCTAATTATTTGAATGATAGATGGGAACATACCAGTTGTATACATGACTTGTCCTACCATATTCTGTGCAGAGAATATGAAAACTCATCAGATGTGTTAACTGTTAAGGATTGATTTTTTATTCTGATAAACGATGTAAATAATACTTAGAAGGAGAAACTAGCAACTAAGTAAGAGTCTTTTGGAAATAACATACATATAAAGTATAAACTATGTAAAAGGCCCAACAATAGGTCCTCTTCTACTTTCATGATAAAATTGACAATTTTACACGTCCAATATACATGGATGATCTGCTGGTATTCTTAAGCAACTTACAAATACAACCACAGGGGAGGGAGCGAGATTAAGGAACTTAGATTTATCACTTTATCACTCAGTTTTTACAATCATGATACTAATCCTCAAAGACTATATGGGGTAGGTCTGTATCAAAATACCATGAATCATAATATTGGAGTTCAGTTTTGAGTAAGACATCCTACCTTTGATTTGTTCTTCTATAAATGACTTTCCAATTTCTACAAATAAGGGATCAGATGCATCAAGAAGATATGTGCAACACCACCGTGGGTTGCTGTCAACTGTAAACCTTAACATCACAGAAGAGAATAAAATAAGTGAAATAGCTTAAATATAAACTATAAAGAATTATATCAACAGAAAGATCTGCAGAATATCTGATAATTTACTTTACATTAGTTGATTACTTGATTTGCAAAGAAAGTTCTTGACAATAGGTGAGCAAGAGTATCCAATTTTGACTGTGAATAACTTTTTTTACAGACGATTTTTAATAATATTAATGTGAAGAAACACCCAATGTGAGCAAGAGTGCAAGACATAAGACTATAGGAGCACAAGAGCAGAAGCTTGCTATGAATCGTAAGTGATCACTAGTGACATGAAAAACTACAATGTGTCGACTGATTCAAGATTGGTTCAGTGGACAGCCTAAGGGCCAAAACACTCAGAGTCTCAGAGGTGCCGAGACATTCAGAAAACTGAATAGAAGATATAAGGTTCATTGTGACAACATCATGGAAAGACAATGGTCGTGAAGAACATGAATATATAAAGTTGCCAGAAATTAAGCAGTATCCAGAGCTGCAACATGGCTCAATATGTTATATTTAAGTATTTCATCAGGCAACAACATTCAGCAGGTTTTGTTTAGAATATTATTCTTACCAGTCTCCAAGGTGGGTGACTCTAGCTGAGGGAAATTTTGATTTCAGCGCAGCAGGGATGTTACCAGAAAAGGCTGGAAGGACTGCAAGAGAGGTGTATAGACTAAATAAGTGTAAATGTAAAATAAATAAACTCAGAAATAGTAAAACTGTGGTATAACGTCACCTGGGGACATGCCAAAAGCATACATCCTAGAAAGGATTTTCTTCTGAAGGGTTAATTGATCATCAAGCCAAGTCTGAGGAAGAGGCCCACCCCATCTGAAAAATCATGCTATCAGACACAATATCTTGTCTAGATCTCTAGTCTCACAAAAGAAGGTGTTAAAAGATGAGCTGAGAGCAGACCACCAATGTATATCATGCTATCAGACACAATATCTTGTCTAGATAGCTAGTCTTACAAAAGAAGGGGTTACAATATGAGTCCTGTCACGATTAGTCTATGAGTCAGTACCCCGACGACCAATGAATATCGCTTCCATTGACTACAGCTAGTGGACTACCCACCCTGAATAAATAATGTATTCACGATATGTTCTTTGAATTACGAAAAAACTGCATAAATTATCTGTCATTTATCCATTTGTGGCAAGTACTAAAGAGGAAACAATCTCTGATTGAAACTTAAGACAGCAAAAGTCATAATTTGCTTCAGAAGACTTGGGATCAGACTTAAGTTGAAGATTAAAATAATTAAAAAACTAACAGCATGGGTTGCTTAAGAAAAAGAGTATGTGATCATTGATCAACTAAGAGCATTGTAATGTAGAATGAATTAGATGGAAAGTCCAAGGGAAAAATAAAGCACCACTTAACTTACCCATGCATATTGGCCATCCGAGACCACGAAAGAAAGGCAGGCCCACCAAAGAAATCATCCAGATCAGATTTACTAATGTTGTACCTCTGCAAATGTGTAGGGGAAGATGAAATTTAAATTACAAGCAAACCATTTACCATAATAAAGTGTGAGTTAACAGAATTACAATGGACACAGGACATTATTGCCACATCGGTATTTTACAAAATCAGTCAACTTTTGTTTTAAACAACAGAGTACCAACATAGAGCATTTAATCTATCAGTTCCAATAAAAAAACATTTATTCTATCAGGGATCCCAGAGCTCCTCCGCACTTCACAAAAAGACAATGTTAAAAATCATGAACCTGGCCTAAATCATCTATGCGAAAATTGCAACATGGCTCTATACATGGAAATGCGTTGAGGCACTTCTATGCTCTCTTACCTTACTTGTTTCAATAGTCTACCTCTTGATTAGTATTCATGCTAGCATTTGCTGTTCTACATCAACCATCAGCTTATATTTCTACTAAGATTATGAGCTGTTCTTTGATATGATTTAATATTTAAGAAAAAGCAAGATGCGTAGTTCAAATTGTTAAGTAAACAGCATGTTTAAAAAAAATAAACGCACACAAACCTGAAAAACCTTCTGCCATATAGCCTCTTGCCCATTGAAAGCTAGAGGCAAATTGACTCCTTGAAGAGCCATCCAGTCAATCTCCTTCTCCCAACGCTCCCAATCATACCAAGCAAAAGAATCTTCAAAGCAAGAAAACAATCTTTAAACAAATCATTACAAATACAAAATAAATAACTAAGATACATTGTTTTAAGTCAGCATGGAAAAGGTATATAACATGACCAGATTCAACAACCAAAAGCTCAACATCACGGTCACCCAAAAATGATGCCAGCCAGTACCAACAAGAACTCAAAAGTAAAAAACAAAAACAAAAAAGAGGTAATGAAATCTAGTAAGTGTTTTTTTTTTGCAGGGAAAATCTGGTAGAACTTGAGCAAAACACAGGTATACAAGTATACAAAAAGTAAATGCCAGAATGAGCTCTTGGGAGAAAGAATGGCATCACTATCATTGCCAAAATATTCACAGAGCACCTGAAAACGTCCATAGTATATGACAGAGAGGGAAATAATACGACATATAATAGAAGCTGAGCATATCCATCGTATATCTCTGTTAACGTAGCAGTAAGACACTAAGACATGCATTAGCAGGATACCACGTCATGGGGTTCAAAAAGCTCTATCGGTTACACAGCTTCGAAAATATAATTCCATAAGTGTTCTAATGCTTGTAACTAGAAAACTTCTTAGTGGACGGCAGATGAGGAAGTATCGCAGTTGTACACGAAATAAGAAATCAGCTTACAGCTGGAAGTAACTGCATTCTGGTAGTAGTTCCAGTCAACAGGTCTTCGAATCAAAACCCCACCAGCAGGAACATGAGGTAGTGAGCCAGGATATGGCACAGATGATAATTGTGCACCACCAGTTTTAGCCCATGATATATGTGCCGCACAATAGTGCTTCAGATACCAATGAAGACCAGCAGAAATTTCTACCCCGCTTACTCCAAGTATCCTGATGAAAAGACAAGAACAAATGTAGATGACTTTCGTCTGATTTTACTACCAAGAAGGCCAAATAGAAATGTTGCACCATGTCTAAGTAACACTTAATATAGAGGACTGATATTTTAAACTGTACACTAGCACTCACATAAGCAAGTAGGACCGGTACATAATTTTAGCAGGACTTGTTGTGTCCAAAAATATATGTAAAAGTAACATCAGTACAGACATATATAATATAATTTTCATCCAAAAATCATGACAGTGCTGATAACTAAACACATTTAAATACTGGAAGGTTTTGTTCAATGAATTCCATATCTATTAGCAACGCCCCATATATTCATGCGGAGTAAATGTAACTTTCAGGGAACTAAATAACAGGGTTTGTGAAATTCGTTGTTTGCAGAGTAGGAGGCATGCTTAGGTCAACCACAAGTGGATCAGCTAACATGTAACTTTGGCAAGATACAACATTTGGATAAAAGTATATGCACAATGCCCTTTATATGAAAAGGCTAATTAGGCTAAAGGTAACATCCTACTATTGCCGGAAAATTTTCACCTAGTTCACAATGAACAATACACAAGGAAGAAACGTACAATATTTCTGGAGTTCCTTCTCCATCAAACGATGGATGGTTGTTGATGATGAAGCATGCCTTTCCGCCACATTGCTCCTGTTAGAGTATTAATGCAAAGGAAGAGGCTGTGACTCCTTGTCGACAGATGCTAGAGAGTACTTGAAATCACTAAATACCAACTGCAAAATTTACTACTAGAAAAAATGGTTTACTCCATCCGTCCACGAATAATTGTAGCTCTAAGTTTTGTCCTAAGTCAAACTTTTTTTTTTTGAATTTGACCAACTTTATAGAAAAGAGTAGTAACATATATGACTTCGAATTGGTATATTATGGAACTACTACTTTTCAAGATGGATCTAGTGAAGTTGTTACCTTTCGATAAATGTTGTTACTTTTCCATATGATATGAAGTTGGTCAAATTTGAGTTTGAGTATATAAAAGATGGAAGAACACTTATTTGCATAACGACGAAGTAGGTTTCTCGTAATCAAAGGGACACCCTACACCAATCAGATAGTCCCTGATCGCGCGGCACACTTCGAATTTGTTTCTGAACCGAGCGAATTGCTCGCACGCTTAATCTCTCGGCTACCCCAATTCCAGCAATCGCTAAAACCCTAGAGTGTTCAGAAATCGCTAGCACGCGTACCGTGGGGATGACCCCGAACTCGAAGCTGGCGGAGTGGGAGGGGAGGAGGCGCGCGAGGAGCCCGACGGCCGCGTCCACCTGCTCGGCGGGAGGCCGGCGCTCGCTGTGCTGGAGCTCGCGGACGCGGTGGAGGTGCGCGAACCGCCGGCCCGAGCAGCTGACCCCCGACGCGGCACAAGCGATGGCGACGACGAGCAGGAGGAAGCGGGGATTGGAAGACAGCATCGCGCCGGCGAGGGCGGGGGCGGGGTGGGAAGGGGGAGGAGGCGAAGTGGGGAGGAGAGGCGGGTGGGAGTGGCGACGGCATTAGGAAGGACGGAGGGAGGAGGTGGTTGGGGGATTAGGAAATGGGAGGCGAAAGCGAAAGGGGCGGCAGATTCCGGCGACGGCGAGTTGCGGGCGGCAATGGAGAGGTGGCGAGCGAAGACGACAGGAGCGGCAGGCCGCGCGCGGATGACGACGAACAATAAGCTCGGGACGTCAGTCAAATTATGTTTTCTTTTTTATTACCGGAAACTCTCATGGAAGCTTTTTTCGCCAAAACGCAAATGCATTGATAGAAAAAGAAGGTTATATGTACAAGTCTGAAGACGGATGAACACCACGCCGTACAACTCGAGCCGAGAAAAAAAAAACTAATCTAGGGTAGCAAAAGGCGCACGTCCCAGGCATCCGCGTTCGCCCATTGCCGCGCCTCAACCACAATGTCGTTGAATAGGGATGTCACCGAAGGCCGTGCGTTATCGAAGACTGCCGCGTTCTGATGTTTCCATATCCACCATGCAGTAAGCATGATCACCGACGAAGTGCCCTTGCGCAGCTGGCGAGGGGCGGTCCGCACCACCAGGACCGACCACCACTCCGTGAAGCAGAGGCGGAGCTAGCAATATGGCGAGGTTTGGCGGCCGCCATACCTAAAGTTTTGCGTTAATACTAGATATATATATGTGTTACTGCGTTAGGTTAGGTTCAGGTTCTGTATATCTGTTCAGGCTTGTCTGCATGACTGCATCGATAGGAGTCGGAAACAAACGACCCGTCACGTGAAAAGCTCAGTCCTCCCGTGTTGGGCCTTGTGATTGTTGGGCCTGGTAGGCATCAGTACAGGGCGTACAGCACAGGGACATCACGAGTTCACGACTCGGAAACGGCTGATCGATACAGGATTCTGCCCGTGCTGATCGGGCGATCGACAACTTCCGTGCTTGGTGGAAACCCTCGCCTCGCCGAGTCGCGAAGTGGTGATCCTACCTAGCGCAAGAACCGCGGCCGCCGGCAAACGAGAGGATCTTAGGCCATATGGCGTCGAAGAAGAACACCAAATTCAGAACACAAGTTATTGGATTTTGGAACTGAAAGTGCACTTCTAATTCTGAAACTAATCTTGTTGTTAGATTGGCATATGTGGCTCGAGTGCATAACGTTCGTAGTGCTCTCTAGTCTGAAACTCTAAATGATTAATTGACTGATTAGTTGCCTGGTTTTTTCAATGATAAATTGATTAGTTTTATGTTGGCTCCCGCTCTAACCCGGCTCCGCATCCTGATGTTATTCCTGGACAAGGAGGAGAAGAATATCTCCAAGACCAAGAAAATGTGCAGATTGATGTGCCTGTGCAAGAGGCAGACAATGAAGTGGAAATTCATGTTCATGATGTCATAGCTGATCAAGGGAAGAGGATCTAATTGAAGAGTGGAACTCAGACCACATTGAGCCTGATCCTGGGATTCGTATTCCTATTGACAAATTTCACCCCAATATTAGAGATGAAGTTAGATTGGCATATGTGGCGAGGGGTCCAACTCGACCAGTTGGTCATGTTTATCCCCGGGATCATTTTGATAGGACCTTTTGTGAAGTATGGTATACCAAACATACTTGGTTGGAATATAGTGTGGAGAAGAATGCAGCTTATTGCTTCTATTGCTTTCTTTTTAGACAAGATCCGGTGGATGAAAAATTTGGTCACACTACCTTCACCAAAGATGGCTTTACTACTTGGAAAAATGCAGACAAAGCATTTCCTCTTCATGTTGGTGGCGCAAATAGCATACATAATCAAGCAAGGACAGCATATGAGGATTACAAAAATCAACGCTCAAGTGTGAAACATAAGGTTACAACCTATACCAAAGAATCACTAGTCAAGTATGAGACCCATTTAAAAACATCTTTGGGCATTGTAAGTTATCTTGCATTGCAAGGTGAACCATTCCGTGGACATGATGAGTCTGTACTTTCCTTAAGTAAGGGTAATTTTCTCGAGATCCTTGATTGGTACAAAGAAAGAAAGGAGGAAGTGAGGATTGCATTTGATGAGCTATGTCCTAAAAATGCCCAAATGATTTCTCCAACAATTCAAAAGGAACTTGCAAAAAGTTGTGCGGAGGGGGTCTGTAAAGCAATAAAGCAAGAGATGGGAGATGGCCTCTTTTCAGTTCTTATCGATGAATCTCGTGATATATCAATCAAGAACAAATGGCCGTTGTTGTGAGGTATGTCATTGTCTAGTTTGTTATTTGCTTAATTGTTTGTTTGAGAATTACAATTGTTCTAATTAAATAATTGTACATATTTTCTACTTTCTGCAGGTATGTAAAGAAGGGAGAGGTCATTGAAAGATTTCTATGTATCAAGCATGTCACCGAAACAACAGCAAAAGCACTAAAGAAAGCATTGTGTGAGGTGCTTGGTAAGCATGGACTACTTATTGTAAATTTACGAGGGTAGGGTTATGACGGGGCTTCGAATATGAGAGGAGAATTCAATGGTGTTCAAAAACTTGTCCGTGACGAGAACCCATATGCTTTCTATATGCATTGTTTTGCTCACCGGTTGCAATTAGTAGTTGCTGCTGTCTCAAGATGTTGTTCATCTTTTAAGGATTTCTTCGAATATGTGTCATTGATTGTGAACAGTAGTAGTGCATCTTGCAAGAGGAAAGATATATTGCTTGACAAACAACGTAGGATTCTCTTGGCTAAATTGGAGAGTGGAGATATTTTCTCGGGAAGAGGAAAAAATCAGGAAACATCATTGGCAAGACCGGGAGATACAAGATGGGGATCTCATTACACAACTTTAGCTCGTATTGAATCAATGTGGGAGGCAGTAATAGAAGTGCTTGGTATTGTGCACAAGGATGAGTGTAATCCTTCTAGGGCTGGAGGTTTGGTGCATATAATGGAGTCTTTTACTTTTGTGTTCATCATGAAGTTGATGTTGAAAATCCTTCGCACAACAAATGAGTTGTCACTTATCTTGCAAAAGAAGGATCAAAATATTGTTCAAGCAATGTCTTTGGTCACCGATGTGAGATCATGCTTGATAAACTTGAGGAACCATGGTTGAGAACCACTGTTTGAAGAAGTGAGAACCTTTTGCAATGAAAATGATATTCCATTGCCAAATATGGATGAAGCTGTACCAAGATTTGGTCAATCAAGAAAAGGGGGGGAGAAACATCATCACTCAAGATCATTTTTTTCGTGTTGATATCTTCTATGCATCTATAGATGCCATCACCACAGAGATGGATCATCGCTTTAGTGATACAACTTCAGAATTGCTAAGTGCTTTGGTCCAAGAGACTCATTTGCTAAGTTTGATGTGGAAAAAATTGCTAATCTTACGGAAATATATGATGCTGATTTCTCCTCTGATGATCGTAAGAGTATAACAGTTGATCTCCAGTTATTTATTACCCATATGAGAAGACATGATCAATTTAGAGTTTGTTATGATCTTGCAAGCTTAGCAAAACAGATGTTTGAACTTGAAAGGCATATCATGTTTCCTTTGGTTTATCGCCTTATTGAGTTGGCGCTCCTACTACCGGTAGCAACGACATCTGTCGAAAGGGCATTCTCAGCTATGAAGATTATCAAGACCGAGTTGCGCAATAAGATGTCTGATGGTTGGCTTAATGACTTGATGGTGTGCTACATCGAGCGGGAAATATTTAAAGGACTTGATCTTGCAGAAATAAAGAAAGACTTCCAAGCCAAAGGTAGAAGAATGCCATTGCCACCAAGCAAATAAAAGTTCATTATGGGTATGTATTTATCTTCCCTGAATAACATGCCTTTGTTCCCTGATATAACCCTACTATTTATTAATTCATTTTTTTGTTGTTTGTCTGTTTCTATGCAGATCATCCGTTGTTGAACTAGCTAATATTGTTGATCGCTCGTTCAAGTTATTTTCGTTTAGTGAGGTATTTTGAGAAAACTATTTATTTTAAGATTATGCAGTTAGACTGTACGTCTGTACCCGTGAACACATAGTAATATTTTTCTTGTGGAGTCTTGCATTTTTTTTCTTTATCGACTCCGCCACACCATAAATTTATTCCTGCCTCCGCCACTGCTGCGAAGTCACCCTCGGCCGTTGGAGGTCCTGACGTAGATCTTATCCACGACAAGACCTCGAATTCGGATTGGTCACAGAGCGGGCATCTAGGCGCATGCGGTAATCCCCGCCTCTCCAGCCTCTCACCCGTCCAACACCTATCCAGGCATGCCAGCCAAATGAAGAATTTGAACCTTGGCGGCGCCCAAGATTTCCAGTTCAGTTTCCAAATGTCTGAGATGATCGCTCCCTGAAAGAGGGCGTCATAACAGGATCCGGATGAGTACTGGCAATCCGTCATCCGACGCCGGACCAACCTATCTCGATCTTCCGATAGTTGGGTGTCTCTGAGCATGCTCCACAGCTGCACGTACTGCCAAAGTGCCAAGGCGCTCGGCGCACCCACTATGTCAGTGATCCAAGTGCGCTCAACTAGAGCTTCGTGGACCGTACGCGTCTTTCTCCGGCGCTTTGGTACCAACACATACACCTCAGACGCCACCTCCCTAATGGTCTTGCCCTCCAGCCATCTGTCTTCCCAGAAGAGGGTGGATTCCCCGTTGCCGACCATCGTGTAGGTGGAGGCCGCAAAGACGTCCAGCTCCGTCTTCGAGAAGTGTCATGTAGCTCCTTTTTTTTTTTTGGAAACGACATTTAAAAGTTTCAAATAAATCTGAAAAAATAGTAATGTACATAAGGATGTATGGTGTAAAATTTTAATGTTAAATACCATATACTTTGGGCTACACAAAAATGAAAAGGATGTTATATTGAGATTTTACACACTTGTAGAATACATCTTTCGATTTTTTGAAACTTTATTCAAACCATAGTTTTCTATTTTTTCAAAATAAATACGTCCAAAGGTCCACTTTTTACAAGCTATATAGGGCATTTTTCACAACTTACAAAAAAATGTTCCCTAGGATTTTCATGCCCCTCGGATGTGAGGATGTAGAGGAGGGAACAGTGTGATCAGCCCGGAAGAGCAAGAAGAGGGATATGAGGAAAAGGGAAATGAGAGGTTGGAGTTGACATGTGGCAGTGATGCGACAAGTAACAAAATTTATATGATCTCTGGAGATCTGAAAAAATTACTTAATTTGTGGGCCTACTCGCTGACCCTTGCTAGTACTCATTGTTGGACCATATTCCACAACTCACATCACATTCATCCTGATTCAAACAAAACTAGGTCGGAAAATCCTTGCTTATGTTTCCCTTCTTCTCTCCCCTTCAGTTGCTCCTATAACACGAGAGGCAACGTCGACTTTCGCATGGGATCCATGGCGGCGCGAATGCCCCATTGGTTAGCGCACATGCATCGATAGGACAATGTGTGTGACTCCATCTAACTCGCATGATCGCGTCAAGTGTGCACCCAAGTTACTATGAGGCTAAACGCAATGGCGGAGCCACCCTAAATATGTGTAGTCAATTGACTGCACAGGTTTTAAGCAAACCTTAAAAAGCACACAAAAATCGATGCATAAATTCATGAAATAATACAAGATTTAGCGACTTAATATACTTGACATCGCAACTTTATTGCTTTGGCTCCACCACTGACTAAACGGGGGTGTGCACACTACTAGGAAAGGGCTTACCGCCGGCAACCTGAAAATGCTTACCGCCGGCGTTTTCGGATTCGCCGGCGATAACCTCGCCGGTGGTAATGGCTTATCCCCGGCGTCTTCTATTTCGCCGGCGGTAAATCCAACTTACCGCCGGCACCTTCTCCATTTCGCCAGGGGTAGAGCTACAAATTCGCCAGGGGTAATAATAACATGAGCCAAAAAAAATGTCGAATTACACTGTATATACACCAGAATACACAATATATACACAAAATATACATGAAAATACCAGAATGACAACAAGATACACATCAGTAACACAAAAGATATAGAAAGTACCCAAATGTTCATTACATGCATGTATCAATAACACAAGTGTAGAAAGTCGACTATATGGTTCAAACTTCGTCCGCGGCTAGCTAGCTTCTGGCTGCCCGCTAGCTAGCTGCCCACCAGGCTTCTCGCTGCTCCGCTGTCAGCCAGCCAGCCTAGTCGCTGAATCGCCGCCGGCCAGCTCCTCATGCATGCTCGGACTCCGAAGCCGAGCTCCCTACACATGGAAGTATCATTATTGTTTGTTTAGTTCAACCGAATAGAAAAATCACATGAAAGAATTACATGAGTTAGAACTAGTGTTAATGAGAAAAACATGAGCAGTATGAAATGGGCAATTTCATTTCAATTTTCAGTGACTGAAATAATGCAAGAAATTGATAGAATTGGTACTCTAGTGAACATCTTTCAAAACAAAAAAAAATGATAGAATTGGTACGCTTGGCACAATGTTGTCTGGGCATTAGGAGGCAAACAACAACAGGCGGTAGAACACCTAGAGGTGGAAACTGGTATTGGATAATTCATATTATCCGAGATTCATATTCAAGAAATTAAAAATGATAATATCCGAATTCGGACGTTGGTGGAAATGGATATGGTAAATATCCGAATCCGTTTTAAAAAAGCAAATACAAATGTGGTATTAAATTTTGAAGCAAATGTGGATATGGAAGCGAATATATCTGTATCCAGATAAGATTATGTCAGCTAATTTTAGTAATTCGACCCTAATATGCCAATTATCTAACCTAGAGAAACTAACAAATCAGCCAAATGTTCTTTTATATCATTCAACTTGAAACTACTATGAATTATTTCTGTATATTTATATCTCTACCATTTTATATCGGCTCATTATAATACATGAATATATTATTTTCTTATATTTGTATCCGCTCCGAATTAAGAAAACATCCGATCCATATTCGTATTCGAGTAACATCCGCTCCGAATCCGTATTTGGCAACATCTGTATTTGCATCCGTATTTGTTTTGGAAATATGGAAACGTATATGGGAAGGGCACTATCCGATCTGCATCCGATCCGTTTCCATCCCTGTCGCACCCTACTCTCCCTAAACAGGGAGCTAAAATATTGTATCCATGAACTTTGATGATATTGATATGATAGGATATTTGAGGTTTCCTACCTGTTTTACATTGATTTATGGGTATTTGCAACAAACACCCCTTTTATTGGGTTTTAATGTTGTAATACAAGAAAACCTTGGTTTGCATATTTTTTGAGTTTTAGGGACCTTACGAACATCAAATGGACCCCAAATTTTTGATACGTCATTTTTTCGGGAATTATCAAATTATGAGCCATGGTGATGAAACTGGACACTAGTGGAAAACAGGGCTTTCTTGGGAGCCTTTTGTCGCGGGCGCGCCTGCACCCGCGACAAATGGCCTGGCCACGTCGCCCAGAAACCATGTGGAGCGGGCAGGGCCTTTGTCGCGCTTTTGTCGCGGGCCGTATCTCGACCCGCGACAAAAGGTGTCCGAGTGCCGGGGCTTCTCGTCGGCACCTTTTGTCGCGGGTCGTAATACGGCCCGCGACCAAAGGGCCATGGCTATATATAGACACGCAGCCAGCCCCCCCCACCTCATTTTTTCCTTGGTGGTGAAGGTGGAGGTGTATGCTAGCTCATTTTTTCTACATGTGCACAAGAGGTGTTTGATGGAATGCTTGTAAGAGGGATGCCACTTGATTTTATTTGATAAGATTTCTCCTCTTTTTGATCCTAAAAGGTTAGCAACTATTTTCTCGTATATATATACATAGTCCGTACAATACTAATTTAAGAAAGGTGATTGCATCTGATACATATATAATTGTACTTATGATGCGATGAGTCATCCATGGATGTACGAGAACCGATGTGCCCCCGCTTTCGGAGAGGGCGTGAATTCTTTCCTCGCTTGTGGCCGAGGCCAACAAGTCGAAGCAAGGTTTTATGTGATGTCCATGTCTAAAATGTAAGAACGAGAAGGATTACTCTTGCTCAAGAGACATTAAGAGCCACCTGCTTCGATTTGGATTCATGTCCAGCTATAATGTTTGGACCAAGCACGGAGAAGAAGGGGTTATGATGGAAGACGGCGATGAAGAAGAAGATAATGATGACCAGTACCGATCTATGTTCTTTGAATGCGATGATACCGCAATGGACGACAATGAAGAAGAAGGTGAAGAACAGTGCATCGATGATCCCGTTGATGATGATCTTCGTCGGGCCATTTCCGATGCAAGAAGAGATTGTGGCACTGGATAAGGAGAGGTTGCAGCTCGACAAGATGTTAGAGGACCACCACAAATTGTTGTACCCAGTGTTGTGAAGATGGGCATAGAAAGCTGGGTAGCATATTGGAATTGCTGAAATGGAAGGCAGTAGGTCGGTGTGACTCGACTCGGGATTTGAGAAATTGATGATAATATTAAAGAAGTTGTTTCCAAGAAATAATGAATTGCCCGTCAGTACATATGAAGCAAAGAAGCTTGTCTCGCCCTCTAGGATTAGATGTGCGTAAGATACATGCATGCATTAATGATCGTATCCTCTACCGCGGTGAGAAGTACGAGAATTTGAATAAATGTCCGATATGTGGTGCATTGCGGTATAAGATCGGAAAAGATGACCCCGGTGATGTTGAGGGCGAGCCACCCAGGAAGAGGGTTCCCGCGAAGGTGATGTGGTATGCTCCAATAATACCACGGTTGAAACGTTTGTTCGTAAAACAAAGAGCATGCCCAAGTTGTTGCGATGGCACATGGAAGAACGTAAGAAAGACGCGATGTTGAGGCACCCCGCCGATGGTCGGCAGTGGAGAAACATCGGGAGAGAGTTCCCGGATTTTGCAGGTGAGGCAAGGAACTTATACTTTGGTCTAAGTACAGATGGCATGAATCCTTTTGGGGAGCAGAGCTGCAGTCACAGCACCTGGCCCATGACTCTATGTATCTACAACCTTCCTCCTTGGTTGTGCATGAAGCGGAAGTTCATTATGATGCCAGTGCTTATCCAAGGCCCAAAGCAACTGGGCAACGATATTGACGTGTACCTAAGGCCATTAGTCGATGAACTTTTGGAGTTGTGGGCCAAACCAGGTGTACGTGTGTGGGATGAGCACACCGAGCAAGAATTTGACCTACGAGCGTTGCTATTCGTAACCATCAATGATTGGCCTCGCTTCTCGCAACATTTCGTGACGTGACGAACAAAGGATACAATGCATGCACACACCGTTTAGATGAGACTCGAAAGTAAATATTTGGAAAAAAGCAGTAAAGTTGTGTACCCGTTCAATCGCCGTTTCCTTCCGCGCAAGCATCCCTTAAGGAAAAAAGGCAAGCATTTCAATGGCGAGGCAGACCGCCGTCCGAAGCCTATCCCCCGTAGTGGTGCTGATATATTTGACATGGTCAAGGATTTAAATGTTATCTTTGGAAAGGGTCCAGGCAGTCGACCTGTTCCGAAAGACGCTGACGGACACGCGCCCATGTGGAAGAAGAAATCTATATTTTTGGAGCTGGAACATTGGAAAGTCATGGAAGTCCGCTCAGCAATCGACGTGTTGCACCCGACGAAGAATCTTTGTATGAATATTCTTGGTTTCCTGGGCATGTATGGGAAGACAAAGGATACAACAGAAGCACGGGAGGACCAGCAACGTCATAAAGGACGAGACGGAAATCATCCAGGGAAGTTTGTAGGGCCTCGCCGCCTACGCTCTTACCAAACAAGAGAAGGAGATCTTTTTTGAAGCCCTATTCGAGCATCAAGGTTCCGTCCGGTTTCTCGTCGAATATAAAGGGGATAGTAAATATGAAGGAGAAAAATTCTAGAACCCGAAGTCCCATGACTCGTCACGTGCTTATGACACAATTGCTTCCGTTGCATTGAGGGGACTTCTACCGTAAAATGTTCGACTAGCCATTGTGAAGATATGTGCATTCCTCAACGCAATTTCTCGAAGGTAATGGATCCGGAAACTTTGTCAGATTACAGGAAGATGTGGTCGAATGTCTTGTCACCTTCGAGTTGTTGTTCCCACCATCCTTCTTCAATATTATGACGCACCTCCTCGTTCACCTAGTTGAAGAGATTAGAATTCTCGGTCCTGTATTTCTACACAATATGTTCCCTTCGAGAGGTTCATGGGAGTCTTAAAGAAATATGTTCATAACCGAGCTAGGCCGGAAGGAAGTATCTCAATGGGCTACGAAACTGAGGAGGTCATTGAGTTTTGTGTTGACTTTCTTCCTGACCTTAAGCCGATTGGTGTTCCTGAATCTCGGTATGAGGGGAGGCCGATCGGAAAAGGCACACTAGGAAGGAAAGCAACGGTGTGCAGGGACAAGATTTCTTTCAATCAAGCACACTACACAGTTCTATACAATTCCATCTTGGTGGCTCCGTACATCGAGAAACATAAATGCTCTACGAGAAATAAACCCGGGCCAGCCCGAGTCCTTGATTACACGTGAACACATGAATACCTTCGGCAGTTGGTTGCAAAGACATCTCATTAATGACCCATCTGCTGTGGAGCAGCTGTACTTGTTGGCCAGGTTACCATCTTCAAACATATGTACATTCCAAGGGTACGAGATAAATGGGAATACATTTTACACGATCGCCCAAGATAAAAAGAGCACCAACCAAAATAGCGGTGTCCGCTTCGATGCAAAAGACGAGAATGGGCAGTACCACCACATATTATGGATACATAGAGGAGATATGGGAACTTGACTATGGTCCCACTTTTAAGGTCCCTTTGTTTCGTGCAAATGGGTGAAGCTTAGCGGTATACATATTGACGATAAGTACGGTATGATAACAAGTGGATCCCAACAATCTTGCGTACCTGGACGAGCCATTTGTCCTAGCCAGCCGAGGTGGCTCAAGTTTTCTACGTCAAGGACATGTCTAGCAAATCAAGAAAAAGAAATCAACAAAAGAATACATCAACCGAGGAGCTAAAGCGCCACATAGTTCTTTCTGGGAAAAGAAACATCGTGGGAGTGGATGACAAGACAGACATGTCGAAGATTATAATAAGTTTAAAGAAATTCCGCCCTTCACTGTGAAAATTGACCCAAGCATCTTACTAAATGATGAAGATTCTCCATGGCTACGGCGTAGAAGATCACAACACTAGATGGCGATGTAATAATGTATTCTTCATATATAGTTCCCAAGACAATCTCTACATTTATGTAATAATGAGAACCCTTTCCCCAACACTGTTAGAGGAGACGGAGTCTTTCACGGGCTTGCAGGGAAATTTTTCCGAGGAGCAGCTTCCGAAGATGCCGTAGGGCGTGCGCACCAACGACATCTTCGAGAAGCTGCGCCACGGGAGATTTCCCAACCCTTTCCTTCATCCATGGGAATGAAACTGTGCTTGGCTTGTTGATCTGCTTGGCAAGGCGTATCGATGCTCCTTTCATAGGCACGACACCGCTTCTACTTTGTCTTGTTCCTTCGACAGGCGTCGTGCGCTACATGCTTTATCTCATCGAGCAGCTGCGTCCACCCACGCGTCCTTATCCTCGCCGACAGCTTTAGTCCCGGCTGCAGCCACCAACCGTGACAAAAGGTTACCGACACATCCTTATCCCGCCGAGCAGCTTTAGTCCCGGTTGCAGCCACCAACCGTGACAAAAGGTTACCCGCACATCATCCCCCCGCATAAAGCCCTCCTAGATAAGCCTCCCCCGCCTTTTGTCCCGGTTTGAGCCTCCACCCGGATGAAAGTTTCGCGCGCCACTTCGTTCCCGCCTCATTTTCTTCCCGCATTCCCGCCATTTTTCCACTATATATATGTAGGCTTGGACTCATATCTCGCAAACCTCATCACTCTCTCCCATGGCTTCCATCGTATGTCTAACACCCCGGGAGGCGGAGGCGCTTGCGCCTCGAACTACCCTCGCCTGCCCGGCTACCGCGTCCCGACCGGCCGGTTGCCGAGCGTCGGAGGCGTACCGGTCCCTCCTATCCCTCTAGGTGTGCCACGCGAGATGGCCATCACGAACCACTACTATTTCGAGCTCATGCCCGAGCAGCGTGAGGAATCCCCAGTGGCATCCCGACTACAGCCCGACTTGGGACAGCCTTCTTCATCAATCGGCGTGAGAGGGCGGTTGCTAGGTACGAGGAGGACGGCCCGCCTCCTTCGAACTTCAATGAGGCCGGCCGTCGGATGTGGTGGCGCGGCCGGACTCTCCAGAGCGTCATGGCCTATCGTGGCCCCCGCCTGCGCTACCTCAATCCCAGCCCACGCGTGGTCATCCGCCGAGGTTCGACAACCGCGACCCCGATGCTAGCGACGATGACGTCGGCGACTATGATGACTACAAGGGCGACTATTATAGGGCTAGGCACGACTATGATTGAATGGCTCCAACATTTGAATCCGGCCATGTATCTTATTTTTCGCCTGAGCTCGTACTTTAATTTCAGCTCAATCGTAATAAATTTCGTGTCAACCACTTTATTGAACAAAAACAACCGACAACGACTTTATAAACTAAATTTAAACTAATAGAACCGACTACGACTTTATTGAAATTACAATAAAATAGATAAATTACTAGTCTAGTCTCTACTCGTCGTCGGAGGTTGTCTCCGTCCAAATGTCATCCCACCGAGGGTCGTTTTCGGTCCAAGTTGTATTCGGGTTCTCGAGCTCGAAGGCGGCGACGGCCCGACGGTGGCGCCCGTTGGACCTGCGTTGTGCCCTAAGGTTAGCAAAGAACGCGTCGGTGTTGTCGACATCGTTGGGAACTGCGCCCTCCACTGGCGCATCAACTGCTCGTCGCGCTCGGCGATGGCGATCCTGCGCTGCACCTGGCGGTGCCGGCGACGGTCCTCGCCGTCGACGAGGCACGGCGGTGGCGCGAGGAACTCCGCCTCCTCTAGCGATTCAACATCCGGAAGTTCATGTTGTGCCCCGGCCGCCGAAGCGCCACGCCGCCGCGTCGTAAGCGCGCGCCGCCGCTCCGGCGTGTTGTACGTGCCGAGGGTGAGGCGGAAGCCACCGGCGCGTATCTCGGCGGTGAACCTACCGCCGGACGCACTCGAACGCCACGGAAACCGGACGCCCTCGACGACATGGAGGCATCCCGGAGATGAATGAGCGGAGAGGGAGAGGGGTGCCGGCGACGTGTGGTTGCGCCCGCACTTGTCGCTCTATATAGCGCACGCGGGGCATGGCACGTGTAAGCGGTGGCTACACGTCGCACGCTGGCGTCGGCGGGGCGAGGCACGTGGAAGCGGTGGCGACACTGATGGGGTTCGTTGCATAGAAAACAAAAAATTTCCTACCGCAAAGCGAATAAAACCAACAGATCTAATCTATGGAACACCCAAGATCCAATCTACTAGATCTAAGCAACGAGATGGAGATGAGACTAACCCTCGAAGATTCCAAAGCCTACGAGATTAATCTCGTTGTTGGTGTAGACGATCGTCCCCGGTGCCGCAATCCGGCAGCACTTCCGTACTCTGGCCGCGCGTACGGTGTCGATGAAGCTCCTTCCTCTCCCGCTCCAGCGGGCAGCGGAGGTGTGGTAGATCTCCACGGAATCCCAGCAAGCACGACGGCGTGGTGGTGGTGGTGGAGAAGATTTGCCGCAGTGGCTTCGCCTAAGCCCGCACATCGTATGGAGGAGGAAGAGAGGGAGGCGGCTAGGGTTGGGGAAGAGGTGAAGTGGCCGGCCACCCCCTCCCCTCTTTATATGGGGAGGGGCCGGCCTAGGGTTTCCCCTTGGCCCCACCTCCTTCCTTGGCCGGCGCCTCCAAGGGGGAAGTCTTCCCCCCCAAGTTTTCCCTTTATCTCTTCGTTTAAACTATTTAATCTTGAGATAGATTCTATCTCTAAATTTAAACCATTTAAAAATAGAGATAGATCTTATCTCTAAGAGGGGGGCTGGCCTGGGCCCACATGTCATAGTGGGCTGACCCCACTATGCCATGTGGCGCCTATGTGGCCTCTCCCGGGGTGGTGGGCCCACTGGTGGCCCTCTAGAACCTTCTAGAAGCTCCGGTCAAAACACCGGACTTTTTCCCGAACCCCGGAATTTGACTTCCCTTATATGAATCTTATTCTCCGGACAATTCCGAACCTCCTCATGATGTCCTGGATCCCATCCGAGACTCCGAACAAAAACTTCGGACTCCAACTCATATTCCGAATCTACTTATGCGACATCAAACCTTAAGCGCGTCACCCTACGGTTCGCGAACTATGCAGACATGGTCGAGACTCCTCTCCGAGCAATAACCAATAGCGGGATCTGGAGATCCATAATGGCTCCCACATATTCAACGATGACTTAGTGATCGATTGAACCATTTACATACGATGCCGATTCCCTTTGTCTCGCGATATTTTACTTGTCCGAGGTTTGATCACCGGTATCCCCATACCTTGTTCAACCTCGTTACCGACAAGTACTCTTTACTCGTACCGTGGTATGTGATCTCTTATGAACTATTCATATGCTTGCAAGCTAATTAGATGATATTCCACCGAGAGGGCCCAGAGTATATCTATCCGTCATCAGGATGGACAAATCCCACTGTTGATCCATATGCTTCAACTCACACTTTCCAAATACTTAATCCCACCTTTATTGTCACCCATTTACGCAATGACGTTTGATGTAATCAAAGTACTCTTTCGGTGTAAGTGATTTACACGATCTCATGGTCGAAGGATTAAGACAACTATGTATTGAAAGCTTATAGCAAATGAACTTAATGACTTGATCTTATGCTACGCTCATTTGGGTGTGTGTCCATTATATCATTCAACTAATGACATAACCTTGTTATTAATAACATCCAATGTTCATGATCACGAAACCATGATCATCTATTAATCAACAAGCTAGTTATACAAGAGGCTTACTAGGGACTCCTTGTTGTTTACATAACACACATGTATCAATGTTTCGGTTAATACAATTATAGCATGGTATATAAACATTTATCATAAACACGAAGATATTATAATAACCACTTTATTATTGCCTCTTGGGCATATCTCCAACAGTCTCCCACTTGCACTAGAGTCAATAATCTAGATTACATTGTAAGGTACCTAACACCCATTGCATTCTGGTGTTGGTCATGCTTTGCCCTTGGGAGAGCTTTAGTCAACGGATCCGCAACATTCAGATCCGTGTGTACTTTGCAAATCTCTACTTCACCATCTTCGATGTACTCGCGAATCGAATGAAAACGCAGCTTGATATGCTTCAGCCTTCTTGTGTGACCTTGGTTCCTTTGCATTGGCGATGGCACCCGTGTTGTCACAAGAAATGACTAGCGGGTCCAATGCACTAGAAACCACACCAAGCTCAACAATGAACCTCTTCATCCATACCGCTTCCGATGAAGCCTCCGAAGCCGCTATATATTCAGATTCTGTTGAAGATTTCGCCACCGTGCATTGCTTGGAACCGCTCCAGACTTACCGCCGCACCATTCAATATAAACACGTACCTGGACCGAGACTTAGAGTCATCGTGGTCGGTGTTCCAACTTGCATCGGTGTAACCGGTTACAACGAGCTCTTGGTCACCGCCATAACAAAGAAACATATCCTTGGTCCTTTTCAAGTACTTCAGATATTCTTGACCGATGTCCAAGTGTTCCATCCCTCGGATCACTTTGATATCTCGCTGGTCAAACTAACAAAGCATGTGCGATATCCAGCCTAGTACACAAGCATGGCGTACATGATAGAGCCTACTTCCGAAGCATAGGGGATCTTGCTCATCCTCTCTCTTTCATCTCGCCGTAGCCGGACCTTGAGTCTTACTCAAGACCTTACCTCGGCAACATAGGCAAGAACCCTTTCTTGCTTTCATCCATTCTAAACTTCTTTAGAATCTTGTCCAGATATGTACTTTGTGAAAGGCCTATTAGGCGTCTTGATCTATCTCTATAAATCTTGATGCCTAAAATGTATGCTGCTTCACCAAGGTCTTTCATTGAAAAAGACTTATTCAAATAACCTTTAATGCTGCTTAATAGTTCTATATCATTCCCAATCAATAATATGTCATCTACATATAATATCAGGAACGCTACGGAGCTCCCACTCACTTTCTTGTAAATACAGGCCTCACCATGAGTCCGTATAAAACCAAAGTCTTTGATCACTCTATCAAAGCGTAGGTTCCAACTCCGGATGCTTGCTTCAGTCCATAAATGGAACGCTGAAGTTTGCATACCTTGTCGGCATTTTTAGGATCGACAAAACCTTTGGGTTGTACCATATACAACTCTTCCTCAATGTCACCATTAAGGAACGCCGTTGTGACATCCATCTGCCAAATCTCATAATCGAAAAATGCAGCTATTGCTAACAAAATCCTCACGTACTTTAGCTTCGCTACAGGTGAGAAAGTATCATCGTAGTCAACTCCTTGAATTTGTCTGAAACCCTTTGCGACAAGTCGAGCTTTATAGACAAGAATATTACCATCAGCATCTGTTTTTCTCTTGAAGATCCATTTATTCTCGACAGCCTTGCGGCTATCGTGTAAGTCTACCAAAGTCCATACTTTGTTATCATACATGGATCCCATTTCGGATTTCATGGCTTCTTGCCATTTGTTGGAATCTGGGCTCATCATCGCTTCTTCATACGTCGCAGTGGTCCTCATCATTGTCGTCCACAATCATGACATTTAGACAGGGATCATACCAATCAGAGTGGTACGTTCCCTCGTCGATCCGCGAGGTTCCGCAGCTTCCTCGTTCGAAGTTTCATGATCATCATCATTTGCTTCCTCTCCTATCGGTGCAGCTGCACAGGAATTTCTTCCGGCACCGCGCTACTCCGATCTATGAGAGAAGGTTCATCAACCTCGTCGAGTTCTACTTTTCTTCCGAGTCACTTCTTTAGTGAGAAACTCCTTCTCAAGAAAGGATCCGTTCTTGGCAACAAAGATTTTGCCTTCGGATCCGTGATAGAAAGTATACCCAATTGTTTCTTTAGGGTATCCTATGAAGACGCATTTCTCCGCTTTGGGTTCTAGCTTGTCAGGTTGTAACTTCTTTACATAAGCATCGCAACCCCAAACTTTAAGGAACGACAGCCTTAGGTTTCTTCCCAAACCATAATTCATACGGTGTCGTTTCAACGGATTTAGATGGTGCCCTATTTAAAGTGAATGCGGCTGTCTCTAAAGCATAACCCCAAAACGATAATGGCAAATCGGTAAGAGACATCATAGAACGAACCATATCTAAGAGAGTTCGATTACGACGTTCGACACACCATTGCGCCGTGGTGTTCCCGGCGGTGTCAATCGTGAAAGTATTCCGCATTTCTTTAAATGCATGCGAAACTCATAACTCGCATACTCGCCTCCGCGATCGAACGCGTAAACTTAATCTTCTTGTTACGTTGATTTTCTACTTCACTTTGGAATTCCTTGAACTTCTCAAAAGTCTCGGACTTGTGTTTCATAAAGTAAATATACCCATATCTACTCAGATCATCTGTGAAGGTTAGAACATAACGATAACCACCGCGCGATGCTACACTCATTGGTGCGCACACATCGGTATGTATGATTTCCAATAAGTCTGTAGCTCGCTCCATTGTGCCAGAAAATGGAGTCTTAGTCATTTTTCCCATCAGACATGCTTCGCATCTGTCAAGTGACTCAAAGTCAAGTGACTCAAGAAGTCCATCGGAATGGAGTTTCTTCATGCGCTTCACTCCAATATGACCAAGACGACAATGCCACATATAAGTAGAATTATCATTCAATTTAATTCGCTTAGCATCAATGTTATGAACATGTGTATCATTACTATCGAGATTTAACAAGAATAAACCATTCATCTCAGGTGCATGGCCATAAAAGACATTACTCATATAAATCAAACAACCATTATTCTCAGACTTAAACGAATAACCGTCTTGCATCAAACAAGATCTAGATATAATGTTCATGCTCAACGCAGGTACCAAATAACAATTATTAAGGTTTAAAACTAATCCCGAAGGTAGATGTAGGGGGAGCATGCCGACGGCGATCACATCGACCTTGGATCCATTTCCAACGCGCATCGTCACCTCGTCCCTTGCCAGGCTTCGTTTATTCCACAGTTCCTGTTTCGAGTTACAAATGTGAGCAACCGAACCAGTATCAAATACCCATGCACTACTACGAGAACCAGTAAGATAGACATCTATAACATGTATATCAAATATACCTTTCTTCTTGGCGTGGCCGCTCTTCAGATCGGCCAAGTATTTGGTGCAATTCCGCTTCCAGTGCCCCTTCCCCTGGCAGTAGTAGCACACAGTCTCAGGCTTAGGACCAGCCTTAGGCTTCTCAGGAGGCGCTGCAACTTTCTTGCCGCCCTTCTTGAAGTTGCCCTTGTTAGGCTTGCCCTGCTTCTTGAAACTCGGTGGTCTTGTTGACCATCAACACTTGGTTCTCCTTCTTTATTTCTACTTCAGCAGACTTCAAGCATGGAGAAGAGTTCGTGTAACTCTTTGTTCATGTTCCGCATGTTGTAGTTCATCACGAAGTTCTTGTAAGTTGGTGGCAGTGATTGGAGGACACGATGAATACCCAGCTTGTTAGGGATCACAATCCCCAAGTCACTGAGCTTCTTCGCATGTCCGGACATGGCGAACATGTGCTCACTAACGAAGTTGCCCTCTTCCATCATGCAGTTAAAGAACTGTTTCGAGGCCTCATAGCTCTCCACGGCTGCATGAGTCTCAAAGATAAGTTTGAGCTCACGCATCATCTCACATGGGTCGTGGTGCTCAAAACGCTTTTGGAGCTCGCCTCTAAACCGCACAAGATGGCACACTGAATTTCGGAGTACCGAGTTACCCGAGTCTCATAAACATTCTTTATGTCCTCAGACACTGCAGGAGGTGGTGGGGGACCTAGCGGTGCTTCGAGCACATATTGCATGCTCACGCCAGTGAGGAAAATCCTCACATGACGGGACGATCAGTGAAGTTGCTACCATTGCCCTTAAGATTTTCTTTCTCTAGGAACTGGTTAAAATTGATGGAGGGGGGCGCCATGATCTACAACATATTTGCAAAGAGTTTAGACTAAGTTTATGATAAAATGAGTTCAATTTTAATTCTTAAATTAACTAGGTGAACTCCCACTCAAAACAACATCCCTCGCATTGTCTTAGTGATTACACGAACCAAATCCACTACACCAAGTCCGATCTTCACGAGAAAAGATGTAGCTTCATAGGCGAACACTCAAAGTGTTCATCATATCATTCATATGACTCATGCTCTACCTTTCGGTATCCCGTGTTCCGAGACCATGTCTGTACATGCTAGGCTCGTCAAGGCAACCTTAGTATCCGCGTGTGCAAATCTGGCTTGCACCCGTTGTATGCACATGTAGAGTCTATCACACCCGATCATCACGAGATGCTTCGAAACGACAAGTCTTAGCAACGGTGCATACTAAGGATGAACACTTTATTATCTTGATATTTAGTGAGAGGGATCATCTTATAATGCTACCGTCGCGATCTAAGCAAAATAAGATGCATAAAAGGATTAACATCACATGCAATTCATAATGTGTGATATGATATGGCCTTTTCTTCTTGTGCTTTTGATCTCTATCTCCAAAGCACGGACATGATCTCCATCATCACCAGCATGGCGTCAAGGTCAGTGGCGCCGCTTCATGGTTGTCCATCACTTATAGCTACTATAACAACTACTTGAAATTAAGCTATTACATGATGAATAGACACGCAGGTCTTTAACAAAAATTAAAGACAACCATTAGGCTCCTGCCGGTTGCCATAATACAACAATGAACATCTCATACATCAAATATAATCATCATCACATTATGGCCATATCACATCACCAAACCCTGCAAAAACAAGTTAGACGCCTCTAATTTGGTTTGCATCTTTTACGTGGTTTCCGGTTTTCGAGTAAGATCCAATCTACCTACGAACATGAACCACAACGGTGATACTAGTGTTGACAATAGAAGTGCAAATTACAATCTTCACTATGGTGGGAGAGACAGACACCCGCAAAGCCACTTATGCAATACAAGTTGCATGTCAAGCGTGGAGCAAGTCTCATGAGACACGGTCATGTAAAGTTAGCCCGGGCCGCTTCATCCCACCATCCCGCAAGAAGCAAAGTACACAAACTAAAGCAACAAAAGCATCACCGCCCACAAACCATTGTGTTCTACTCGTGCAACAGATCTATGCATAGACGTGGCTCTGATACCACTGATGGGGTTCGTTGCATAGAAAACAAAAATTTTCCTACCGCAAAGCGAATAAAACCAACAGATCTAATCTATGGAACACCCAAGATCCAATCTACTAGATCTAAGCAACGAGATGGAGATGAGACTAACCCTCGAAGATTCCAAAGCCTACGAGATTAATCTCGTTGTTGGTGTAGACGATCGTCCCCGGTGCTGCAATCCGGCAGCACTTCCGTACTCGGCCGCGCGTACGGTGTCGATGAAGCTCCTTCCTCTCCCGTTCCAGCAGGCAGCGGAGGTGTGGTAGATCTCCACGGAATCCCAGCAGCATGACGGCGTGGTGGTGGTGGTGGAGAAGATTTGCCGCGAGGCTTCGCCTAAGCCCGCACAGCGTATGGAGGAGGAAGAGAGGGAGGCGGCTAGGGTTGGGGAAGAGGTGAAGTGGCCGGCCACCCCCTCCCTCTTTATATAGGGGGAGGGGCCGGCCTAGGGTTTCCCCTTGGCCCCACCTCCTTCCTTGGCCGGCGCCCCAAGGGGGGGAAGTCTCCCCCCAAGTTTTCCCTTTATCTCTTCGTTTAAACTATTTAATCTTGAGATAGATTCTATCTCTAAATTTAAACCATTTAAAAATAGAGATAGATCTTATCTCTAAGAGGGGGGCCGGCCTGGGCCCACATGTCATAGTGGGCTGACCCCACTATGCCATGTGGCGCCTATGTGGCCTCTCCCGGGGTGGTGGGCCCACTGGTGGCCCTCTAGAACCTTCTAGAAGCTCCGATCAAAACACCGGACTTTTTCCCGAACCCCGGAATTTGACTTCCCTTATATGAATCTTATTCTCCGGACAATTCCGAACCTCCTCATGATGTCCTGGATCCCATCCGAGACTCCGAACAAAAACTTCGGACTCCAACTCATATTCCGAATCTACTTATGTGACATCGAACCTTAAGCGCGTCACCCTACGGTTCGCGAACTATGCAGACATGGTCGAGACTCCTCTCCGAGCAATAACCAATAGCGGGATCTGGAGATCCATAATGGCTCCCACATATTCAACGATGACTTAGTGATCGATTGAACCATTTACATACGATGCCGATTCCCTTTGTCTCACGATATTTTACTTGTCCGAGGTTTGATCACCGGTATCCCCATACCTTGTTCAACCTCGTTACCGACAAGTACTCTTTACTCGTACCGTGGTATGTGATCTCTTATGAACTATTCATATGCTTGCAAGCTAATTAGATGACATTCCACCGAGAGGGCCCAGAGTATATCTATCCGTCATCGGGATGGACAAATCCCACTGTTGATCCATATGCCTCAACTCACACTTTCCAAATACTTAATCCCACCTTTATTGTCATCCATTTACGCAATGACGTTTGATGTAATCAAAGTACTCTTTCGGTGTAAGTGATTTACACGATCTCATGGTCGAAGGATTAAGACAACTATGTATTGAAAGCTTATAGCAAATGAACTTAATGACTTGATCTTATGCTACGCTCATTTGGGTGTGTGTCCATTATATCATTCAACTAATGACATAACCTTGTTATTAATAACATCCAATGTTCATGATCACGAAACCATGATCATCTATTAATCAACAAGCTAGTTATACAAGAGGCTTACTAGGGACTCCTTGTTGTTTACATAACACACATGTATCAATGTTTCGGTTAATACAATTATAGCATGGTATATAAACATTTATCATAAACACGAAGATATTATAATAACCACTTTATTATTGCCTCTTGGGCATATCTCCAACAGACACGTGGCACGGGGACGCGACACGGGTGGCACGGCGGCGGTGCACAGGGGTGAAACATACATGACTATCCGTTTCATATGATGCGAGATGCAAATAGGTATATGGATGGCATATTCATGTTCATTAGCTTTTTCTGATCAATATTCATATATAAAACATTTGTATTTGAGTTACCATTCAAAAGTTATTGAAATAATAGTTTTATTAATTTAAAATAGAAAAAAGAAAAGGGGTGAAGAGGGGGAGATGACCTGATCCGTGGCACAACCCATCCAACGGCTCTAGGCCGTTGGATTCAAACGGCCAGAGCCGTTGGATGGGCTGTGCCACGGATCAGCTCCTACCCCCTTTTGTCGCGGGTCGAGCCACGGCCCGCGATAAAAGGCCCCCCCTTTTATCGCGGGTGGTGGCACGACCCGCGATAAAAGGGGGGCCTTTTATCACGGGTCGTGCCACCACCCGCGACAAAAGTGGGGTAGGTATAAATACCTACCGCCGCGGGCGGAGCCCCCACCCGCGACACCCGGAGGCCATTCACTTAGCAAAAATTGCGCCGCCAGGCTGCCAAATTTCTGCGCCGCCCGCCGTCGCCGCGTCGAGCTCCTCCGGCGCCCTCTCCGCGCCGCCGCGCCCGTCCGAGCCGCCGCGCCCGTCCGCACCGGCTCTCCGTGCCGCGCGCGCGCCGCCGCGCTGCCGCCGTGTGCCGCACGCCCCCGCCGTGCCGACCCCCGGCGCCGCCCCCGCCGTGCCGACCCCCGGCACCGCCCCCACCGCCGCGCCCCTCCGCCCCCTCCGCCGGCGCCCCCGGCCCTCTTTTTATTTAATTTTTGAGTTAATTATTAGTTAGTGGGTTAATTAGTTAGTTCATTTTTATTGTAAGTATTTTAGTATATATATAGATAATTAGGTAGTTTAAATTTTGTTGTACAATTTTTGTAAATATTTTAGTATTTAGTAAGTTTTTTTTGTAAGTATTTTAGTATATATATAGATTATTTTAGTTTTTGTAATTAGTTAGTTTAAATCTTTTTGTAAGTATTTTAGTATTTTAGTATATATATAGATTATTTTAGTTTTTGTAATTAGTTAGTTTAAATTTTTTTGTAAGTATTTTAGTATTTTAGTATATATATAGTTTTTGTAATTAGTTAGTTTTAGAGTTTAAGTTTTAGTTTAGTAAACACCCGCCGACACCCGCCGTCGACCCCTCCCCCTCGCAAACAACCGACGTCGACCCCCTCTCCCTCTCGCAAACACGCGCCGACACCCCTCTCCCTCTCGCAAACACGCGCCCTCTCCCTCACGCAAACACGCGCCGACACCCCTCTCCCTCTCGCAAACACGCGCACTCTCCCTCTCGCAAACACGCGCCGACACCCCTCTCCCTCTCGCAAACACGCGCCGCCCTCTTCTCCCTGCTCCACGCCGAGACTTCCCTCCTTGAGCCTACCCCATATGTGGTTAGGGTTAGGGTTTGGTTAGTGTTTGATTAGGGTTAGGGTTAGAACATGTACTTATCGATTTAATTTTTTGCAGAAACAATGGATCCATTCGAACGGGACTTGGAACAGGAAGACATTTTCGCGAACATAATCCGCGATGGTGATGGAGAAGCCGGCGGCTCCGGTGATCATGGAGAAGCCGGCGGCTCCGGTGATCATGGAGAAGCCGGCGGCTCCGGTGATCATGGAGAAGCCGGCGGCTCCGGTGATGGAGAAGCCGACGGCTCCGGTGATGGAGAAGCCGACGGCTCCGGTGATGACGAGGTATACGATTAGTATAGATGCATTAATGGAATTCTATATGTACATATGTATATAAATTAATTAATTTTTATTCTCTTAGGCATCCGAAGATAAGTTGGACAAACGAGGCCCGGCAAAGAAGTTGACCAAAAAAGACCACTTCACAATTGAAGCTATATCACCGGAAGGCCAACCTCGTGGCACCCTCGCTTGCCGTAACGAAATTTAAAAATCAGTGCGGAGTTCTGGTTAGGGATTCTCTCCCGATCACTATTAGAGAATGGAACAAGACCAAGAAGGTGTCCGAAAATCAGGTTGCCGATAGGTACAAAGACACACTTTTTAACGACCTCATGGCACATTTCACTTTGCCAGATCTGGGATCGGAGTCTGAGAATGCTAAGCAGAGGGCGCTAGTGAAGAAATGGGCTCTTAAGAAGATGGGGGAACTTTTCCGGCGTATAAAAACCGGTTATGGGCAACTTATAAGGCCGAGAAGAAGCCTCCAGTATTCGAGAACTATCTATCGAAGCAGGAGCATAATTGGGAAGAATTTGTGAAGTACAAAGAATCAGAGGAGGCTGTGAACCTGTCCAAGAAAAACCAGAAGAATGCAAGCGAGAAGAAATATCACCATCATACGGGGCGAGGGGGCTACGAAGTAGCCATGCCTAAGTGGGATGCACAAGAGGCTGAGATGGAGCGGAATGGGATCACTCCAGAACCCACGCGAGAAGGATGGGACATTAGGGCTCGAAATTGGTTCCTCGCGCATGGTTGTGAGTATGACATGAAGACAGGGAACATTGTGGAAAGTGACAGCAGGGTTAGGGTACCCAGGGAAAAATGGATTGAAGTGACGACAGAAATAAAGGCGGGAAAACTAAAGTTTGCTCCCGATAGAGAGAAAGACTTGCTGACGCTTGTCCTCGGTAATCCCGAGAAGGGAGGATGAACAAGAGGCTTCGGCCCTAGTGTTCCATGGTCGCTTGGGTTTCCGGCCGACGCGGAGACTTATAGAAGCCGAGCGAGAGCTAAACAACGCGAGCCGCAGGTGCGAAATGACCGGATGGCCGAGTTCCAACGCCGACTTGACCAGCAGCAGCGGGAGATTCAAGCAGCAACAGCCGGAGATAAGTGAACTAAAAGGACAGCGCCAGCCGAATAATACCGCCGGCATATCTCAGCAGCGAGACAGCAGCGTTGCCGACTCGGAGGTGGCACCGCCTTTAAAGATGATAGATGGCGGTCCTGGCGACCCCATGGATGGAACGTATCTGTTAAGGTGGCGATCGGCTATGTCTTACCTGCATTTGGAGCTGAAGGTGAGCCGGCAACATGGCATGGCAATGAGATTCCAGCTGGCTATGCTCGTGTCGGGGTGGATTCGGCTTGTACCGTCGTGGGAGACATTGCAGCTCGATATCCCTCGGAGGTGATGGGGGGTTACACTCCGAGAGGTGCCGGGAGAAATCATTCTCCGGGAAAAGAAGAACATCAAGCTGCCAGGCTGGGTAGCCCCTAGTACCCGTCGTCCCGAGTCACCATCACCTCCTCCGGGTGATCGCAGGCCACCATCACCTCCTCCAGTAATCGCAGGCCACCATCACCTCCTCCTACTGATCACATGTCGACACCATCACCCCATGGGTACGACGTCGACCACGACATCCGTAGTCCATCTCCATCTCCAGCGCCGCCGCCTCCGCCCACTAAGACTCGGTATGCACCCGGCCGGAAGCGTTTCAAGAGTCCTACCCGCAAGTTGTCGCCCCTCCCAAAAGTACCAAAGGTTCCTCCCCCCGTCCTTGGGATCTTACTGTCGAGGAAAATGCGGCCGCTGTTGCGAAACACAACTATGATCATTTCCATAAGCCAAAACCTCCAGCCGCCGAGCCATACACCGAGAAGCAAAAAGCATATGCTACTTCTTTTACGAACACACCATCGCAATATGACTTACACGAGAAGAAGGATGACTATACACGCCACCTTGCGAGGGTAATTGATGACAAGAGGGAGAATGAAAAGGCTAAGAAGAACAAGGATGACAAGGCTAAGAAGAAGGATATTGTTACCACGAGCAAATCATCAGCTAGAAGTGCAGCCGAGAAGAAGTCAAGTTCAACAAGTGCACCCAAAAAGGCCAAGCAAACGACGAAGGCAAAAAAAGAAAGGAAGTTCCCCTGCTCGGAGATCAGCCCAAACAATCGATCCCAAAGACTCAAAGTGCTTAATGTTCCCAAGGTGTACCGGGAACATGGTGGTTTCCTGTCGGAAGAAGCTGCAAGCCTAGCGGCTGCCTGTTCGGCTACCGTGGAGGAATTGCTGTCATGCAGCAGATGCCGCAAGCACCCACTGCTGATATAGTTCCACAATTTGTCTACGGGGCCGACTTGGTCAGCAAAGAGCAGCTGCATAAACTGCCAACACATATGCGAAATTTGCATCAGTAGTACCTTGATGCATGCAATGAGAACATAAGGTTCATCGTGGCGCATATACCACGTGAATATTACTACCGAAAGGAGGAGATCCATATTGAGATAAATGAACTCTGGCAGTTATTCAATTTAGATGCCCTCGATAAATCTCTCATGAGTTGCTATTGCTTGTAAGTTGTTAACTACATATAAGTTCATTTTCATTCAGTTCATATTCGTTTTCATTGCATATACTCATTATTTCTTATGTGTTCTCTTATGCAGACTGAAGATCAGTGAATGCAAAAGTCACAATATTATCAATATTGGGTTTGTTGACCCAGATAAAGTAAATGTTCAAACGGTAAAGTATAACCGCGAAGAAATGGGGGGAAACCTACTAAGGTTTTTGGGGGAGCAATATTTCTGTGATTCAATATTGTTTCCTTACAACTACGAGTGAGAGTCTTAATGATCTTTTATGCACATCCAATTTTTCTTACTCGATGTTAAGTGTAATTCCTGACGTATATACATAACATGTGCAGCTTCCACTGGATACTACTAGACATTAAAGCTGATAAGGGAATAGTTGAAGTAAGAGACCCACTGAGTAGAGGCGTGGACGGGTTCCGCGACTTGCGTAAGTTGCTCCAAGTGTAATTTCCTTCATCGCCGCGCTATATCTTTCGTGAGATATCAATTAATTATCCACTCATTCAATCATTCTTTTGCTTGGCAGGGCTTGGACAGCTTTCAAGAACCATCATAAGCGGAGTACACCGGCGGAGAAGCTAACATTTACTCCCGTACCGTGCCCTCGGCAGCCACAAGGGACGAATCTATGTGGATACTACGTTTGCGAGTCCATTCGCATGTTAACCACCGAGAAGCGTAACAATAATAAATTCAACGTAAGCAATAACATTCACAACTTTATTTATTTTCGTCAATATTTCGTTATCAACATTGATATAGTCATACTCATCTCATTTTCCTATATAGGTCGACTACATGCGGGACACACTCCAACCAAAGGAACACCTACTAGGAATTGCGGAGGAACTGGCGGGACTTTTGGTTAAAGAAGTACTAAACAACAAAGGCTTGTTTAGTCCAAATAGAAGCTCTACCTCCAAATAGACTGGTCGTTAGTACCACTTGTCGATCGTGAGCTAAATGTATATATATATATATATATATATATATATATATATATATATATATATATATATATATATATATATATATACCAGCACTATTCTGCAACCAGTTGCAGAATAATATTCTGAGCACCGACTTGTACTTTCCTGGACACAAGGTTGTACTTCCCGGATAACAGGGTTCAACTTTGTGTCGAACTTATCTGAACTTCTCATTTTCTTCAGAGGTACTAATTATACATCAAGTTTCTCAACCATTTGTCGGAACTATGCAAATGATATACCGTTGGATAGGTAATGAAAAACCGCAACTTTTTCATGTTCACACTTTTCACAGATTTTGCACGGTTCTAATTTAATTTTGAAAATACGAAAACGGTTCTATATGGCCAGAAAACGAACTTTTAGTTCGATTTTCGAATCGCTTATCGAATCTGTGCAAATGATATACCGTTGGAAAGATAATGAAATTGCGCAACTTTTTCATGTTTTATGTTTTTTCGAAATCCTCACGGTTTTTGAATTATTTTAAAAATACCAAAATTCGGACGTACTCAAAAAAGGAGCGGACAGTAATTTGGAGGATTTGTTTCAACCGTATGTCGGAATGACACAAATGATATGGCGTTGGAAAGCTATGGACTAGGCGCAACTTTCTTATTTCAATTGTTTTCGCTAATTCCTTACAGTTTAAGAGAACAACTCGAATTACTGTCCACCTATTTTATGTGACGGGCACCGAATGATTTTCCCCAATATTTCCATGCGGTATATTTAAAGAATGGAAATGATATATGGTTGGAAAGGTGTCAAAATGGCGCATCTTTTTCGTATCTACCATTTTTGCCAAATCCGAACGGTTTAAAAATAATTTTAGTAGTATTGAAATCATGTTTCCGGTATATTTTGTGGGATAACAATTTGAATTTGATGGATTAGATCCATTGATTTGTTGTGAAATGCATTAGGTCATGAAATTAGACATATAATCTACCATATAAAGGTTTTGGTGACAACAGGTGAGGTGTTTGTTGGTCAAATCGATGAGATTTACACAATAGATTTCCGCCCCATAAAAACAGAGCATTGAACTTCCCTCGACATGAACTTGCACTTCTCGGGAAATGTGGTTGTACTTCTCGGCATTGTTTCACGAAAGTGTTTAGAAAAATGACAATAATTTTCTCGTACGGTGTCCGTTTAAGGTCCACGGCCACATAAAATGCTCAGCACAACCATGCGCATCTGAACTTCCTGCAACATGTCCTTGTACTTTAGTGCCTTCGTGGTTGTACCTCTCGGAATGTTTCGATACTAGTGTGTTTTACAATAATTAAACATGTGTGTTTCGGAATGATAATTATAGATTGTCCCTACACTCTATTTAATATATTCTACACTTCTTGGATCTTAATATTTGAACTTCCCAACCTTGCTATGTGAACTTATATATGTGGGAGTATTTTCTTTGAATACTTTTAGTTCTTATAATTACCGCTTGTACTTCATGCAGTCTCTGTGTGTACTACTGGCCCGGAGTCAAATGACGGCGCGGTAGACAGGGACTTTCCACATGCAGCAACGATAAAGCGAAGAAATATGTGTATTCGTCCACACTTGTTGTACGTGAACTTCCCACATGCAGGGACTTGCACTGCCATACGTGAATACATATACTTATCACCCTTGTTTTTAGTTTGGGGAGCGTATACTATGTATTGTACGACTGTACTTCTGTCGGACAGTTAGAAGCTCTGCACCACTCGATCGTTACTAGCCAAAAAAGATCATCTGCTAGCTTTGCCACTAGCTATACTGAATGAATGTGCGAGTTCTGCACTCCCATGTGTCTCCCTACTATTGCATTATCAGCAATTAGAGCGCACACAAGTGTAATTTATGCCAAAAGACAAATCAGAGGAGGATTGAGAGAAGAGGAAGAGTAGTGCGATACTATCTTAAGCTCAGTCTTTTTGTGCGTATGTGCCTCGGCCGACGGTGTACCACCGGCCCATCAGCCGCATGCCTATGTATTTGTACAGCTAACATAATTCTCTTGTACTGCCAATGGGTGTACAACACACCAATTCAAAGAAGTAGCACGTCGTGCTGCCGTCAGCCCGTTGCCGATGACCAATACTGTCGGCGTGCTTGAATAACAACCATGTATCCAGTGGCGGCGCTACGGGTGGGCCATACTGGGCCGTGGCCCACCCTTTCCTGGCCACTTTCCCATAGAATTTGGCTGAAATTTGGCCCACCAGCAACAAATAGCTTATTTACAGCCCACTCTCAGCTTACTAGCCCAGCCTTTTCTTTTGCCCATGCTCCGCCGCTGCATGTATCCACCACATTGATATAAACACTTGTACTTAGCAAGTAAGAAGAGTGTACTGCCCAACTACAGCAGAACGATTCCGCGCCCCGTGTTTGTGCAGTAAAGAAAAACGATTCTGAATTAAAGTAGAACAACAACAGATTTTTCAGTATCAATATTTCAGTATCAATGGCAACTGCTCAGGATGCTCGCAACTAATTATTATGTAAAAACAACCATAAGAGGTAGTAATCCTAGCTAGATAGCGTGTCTCACTGATGCACATCCTGACAGTAAACCATAAACATTTTACGAAAAGAATCAGCACTTTGTAAACAGAATGGGGGCACTCTCTGTCAGTGTAGTTCTGTTGATCTGTTCGCTGTGCTACTTGTAGCCTCTACACCTATTTTTTTCTTTTTACCTGCGCGTCTTATCTCAACGCCCGTGTACTGCCGAAACCAATTGATTTATGCAGGAGAAAAGAGAGCAGCTCCGTTCGTGGCGGACACAGATCAGGACTGTCGATCGAATTCCCCACAGGCCCACACGCACAGCGGCCGAGCAGTTGCCCAGCAGTCTCAGTTTATCCTGCATACTAACTGCATAATGCTGCGCGTGGGACGCAAGTACGCCATGGAAGCTCAAAACAGGCCGGCGCATCGCGTGAAGGAAGTCCAACCTTCGTATCTCAGCAAGTACAACCATGTTTAGAAACAAACTCATCTGCTAGCTCGCAGGCCTCATCTCAGCTGGAAGTTTCTCGTTGCTCGATCTCGTTACAGGACACGAGCATCCACGGCAACAAAGGAGATGAGCAGGAGAGGCTTCACGGGAGGAGATGTCGGGGACAACAGACGAAAGAGCAGGGGCGGCAAGGTATTCAGGGGCTTGGTCAGCGCCGCCCGCGAGCAAGGAGGCCGTTCGGCCACAACGGATGAAGCAGGCTCTCGGCAGCGGAGTTTCCAGGCGGCGCCGGACCGTGCAGCGGCGGCAGAGGTTCCAGGCGAGGCCGGAACATGCGGAGGTGGCGGAGCTTACAGGCGGGGCTGGACAGTGCGGTGGCGGCGGCTGGTGACGATATTGGGGAGGGGCGGAGGCACATGCGAGGAGGGGGTCGCGGCGGCGCATGGCCGGCCGGCCGGCCGGTCGGTGAGGAGGTGAGATGCGTGGCATCTGGGACGATTGGATGGGGATTGGATCGTGCGGGTGGGTAGAAGGTGGGCTCTTTTTTCCTGGATCCCGTCCGTTCGCATCTATATAGGGTCGGTTGGTGCTCAAAATAATATTCTGAGCACCAGTTTCAGAATAGTGTCACCCTATATATATAGCCATGATCTTGCAAATCTAGCAAGACTAGAGAACCTCAATGCTACTTGGTTAGGTACGGGACCTGAAGCTGTCTTTCAGGCTCTTGACCTTGATCGACTTGTAATCCCTCCTGCTTAATAAAGTTCCTATTTTACCCGCAAAAAAAAAATATAGAGACGCGCTATTTGACTCCCTGGGTGCAGAATATTATTCTGCACCCGGGTCGGCTTATGCAGGAGCGGCTCCGTCCATCGCGCGCCGAGCGCTCCACCAGTTCGCGCGCACCAGGCCGTTTTGGGAGTGACATAATTTTACGGCGTGATTCGATCATCACCCGGTTCCACACCCGACCTGTTTCGTGTGGCTTCGCAGGTCGCGGCACCGTACATCTCCCGTAATAGTATTTTTTTGCACTGACAGTTTCTTATCTAACCGGGGAGCTACTCAGCCCACTACCCAGCCGCACCTCCTTTTTCCTATTGGGAGCAGTTGGGGAGTTGGAATCTGCGCAGCGGCCATCGGGTGCGCGTCCGGCGGCGAGAGGTGGCCGGGCTATGTGACCAAGCAAGCGGCAGATAGCGTCGTCGTCGCCGGTGAAATAAGCAGCCTCGTGGTCGGTCGTCCGAAGCGGCAGCAATGGCGGCGTGGTGTGATTGGCTTCAAACAAGACCGGCTCCCATCGGAGCGGAAGGGGGCGAGCGGCTGTTGGATTGCGGCAACTTGTGACTTCGGTGGGCTCAACCTTAGATTCTGTGCGTACTGTCGCATCCCCTTACAAGGTACATGAAGCTTTGCTTGTTTTCAATCGGCGTGCATGAATTTCGTTATGGCCTCCGCAAGATCTGAGATGTGCGCATTTTCCTATGTCAGCCGAGACTGAATTTTTTCTGCATAGATGTGGCGATCTGGTCCGCTAGGTAAGATAAGATGTCAGGGATAAATCAAAAAGAACTTATGTCTCCCCAGATTAGACCTGCGGCTGCCTCAAATCCTGCTACTATTCTTGATGTGCCTTTCCATAAACAGAGGTACTAATCCTGTTGTGTGTGTCTACGATTCATTGGTTCTGTCAGGTTCAGCTCCATTTTTTCTGTCATGAACCCAATCACATGTTCACTATTAGACTAAGCAATACAAGATTCAGATGATAAACATATGCATTATTAGATCTATGTAGGTTTCATGTCATCTCATCGCAATGTCGCCATGGCGGAGTGGTGGCGGCATCAGCTGCCTGGTCGGGCCGCGCGGCGGGTGGCGGCTGAGGGTGGCCTCGACATCAGCAGAGCGGGTGGCGGCTGCGGGATTCAGCGTGGTGAGCAGCAGGCCCCCTTAGTTGTGTCGTGGGTCGATTCACCCCGAGCGGAGAACTTCGGTGGGCTTCGACATAAGGTATGGTAGCTGGCCATTCTGTACTGTGTAAGTTTTTGCATTTAAATCACCTAGGAGGATGCCAATTACATGATACTCTTCATAATATGCAAAGAAAATCCTTAACTTTACTCTTGCTCTCTTTCCGGCCAGTTTAACTAGTAGGCAGCTGATTCAGGTTAAAAGTACCAACCATTATTCTGTCATCCCCATCTTCAACAGTTTACAAATGTCATATTTCAGAGGTTAAACTCAAGGATTGATAGATTATTCCTGTTAAAATGAGTAGTCCCTGTAACCAACTATAGATTAAACACCTCTGGAAAAAATACGAGAGCCAAGAGAGGCTGGATGTGTTTTCTTTCTTGCAGAGGAATGAGTGAAGTTGGATCTAGAGAGAACAAATAGCAAGTCCAGTGCTACTATTCTGCACATGAGAAAACGAGTTTGTAAAAATGAATCAAAAGTGAGCCCAAAAAAAAGTACTTTTACAATTGTCATTTTCTTAGGTTGTCTATCCAAGTAATACACATAAAAATATCAGGGCAATGAAATGCCTTTTCCTATCAGACTTGTATGATCTACTTAGGCAACATGGAATGGAGCTGAGAAATAAATGTCCAATCGAGGACATTGTATCTGTATTAACAATTTACCATGCTGAACAAACCTCCTCTATTGAAACCGAACACGGTAGCTGTGGTAGTGGTACTGTCCCATTTATACAAGACTTTGAAAATTAATCATATTCTCAGAAATCCGATTCTCTAATGCTTCATACCCCTTTTTTGTCAGACTTAAATGCTTTCTGAAAGTTCTGCCTTAATACTAGCAATTTCTGAGTTGTGTAAAATATTACACTGCATCCTTGTTAGTCACAAACTTGTCTTGGACATGCTCCAACTTAACCTGAACAAGATGCAGCACCTATTTAACAACTACAGTTGGAGAGTCATGTAGTTGTTTTCCTTTTAGATGGTTTCTGATTACCTAGAACATAATAATACCATTCTCATAATTTTATGTCGTGTGCTCACGTGTTATTTTTCATGTCGTGAGCAAGTGCTCACGTGTTCAGACTTTGGCTCCGTCTTTCAATTCACTTGATTCCTTATGATGTTATCCTTCTAGTCTTGTGAATTTTCATCAATTGTTTTTGTATTTCAGACGAAGATGAATCAACATAGCTCTCCTGTGTCATCTTGAATGATTTGAATGTAACCGGGCGTTTACCTGATTCTTTGGAGAAGTTTAGACCCATGCAAATCCATATCTAAAAAACTTGATTTGAAGCTCCCCTTGTGCATACTCTCCCTAAAACAAATTGCAGTTCTCTATATAGCTGAATATATTTTTATTCTTGTGTCTTGTCCATGTAATGTGCTTCCTTATGAATGCTTCCTTCTATTGGTGTCATCTACCAGATCATATCTGGAATTGTTGTAATGTAAGAATGATCCATGTCACCTACGTGACATTTTGTAATTCACATTTTTTATGTCCCATTGTATTACCATATTTATCATGGTGTGTTGATTTGTGCGACAACATAATTTCTTTATAAGAAATAACCGATGTAATTGGAGGCCCTGCTTACTGGATTTGTTGTGTATGCCAATTTTAACAGATCTCTCTGTAGCTAGCAGATTAAAAGTTTTTATTTTTAGAGCTGAAGGGTCGTAGCTAGATGTAGCTAGCTTAGTGGTCAAGTATATGCACATGCTTGTATGGTCGACAAATATGCAGGACTAGCTAATTAGCTGAGCTTGCGAATTCCAAATAGTGCACAATGAATTTAAGTAGTTGATTGGAAAAGGCATAATCAAATTTGCACAAACATATATTGTTCTATTGTTCACCAAACGATTCAGTACAAACTGAATTGAATCCGATGTCTATAACGTAAGAATTCCATAGCAAATACCATAATTTCCACTCAGGTACCACGAAATTCCATCTTTGGAAAAGAGGGTTTTTAGAGCCACTAATTACATTTTGCTTTCCGACGCTGATTTCTCCCATTGCTTATCTACCTGGGAAAGACCACACGTCCACACCTGACCAACACAATTATGTCACTGTCTTACACGCTAGCTCATGTCATAGCTTATCTTTTGACAGTCACTAGAATTTTCTCCGACGCATGGTGATAACCAGCTAGTCCCGTAGGAAAGCAGTGCTGGAGAGACTTGTCCAGGAAGCTGATATCAGATACGAAGGCGCTACTGCTGGAGTCACCGATAAGAGCTAAGGTGCCACTGCCATTGGGTGCCTGAGGCCTTTGGTGGGGACGGGAGCCTCCAGTATCGACCATTGTACTGCATCTTCCGATCCTCTGCTGCATCCCTCTTCCCGCTGTCAGCCTGGGATAATGTCATCGCAGGGTCAGATCGCTTACCCAACCAATAAGCAAAACACCGACTCAAACTAGAAATATCAATCAGTAAGTAATTACTAGTGACTGGGGAAGCAAGTTGCTCGACGATGACCTTGGACGTGCAGCAATGGCCAAAACTGAACCCGCCGTTAAAATTGTTGAAGCCAACAGAGAACACGCCGAGGGGGCTGTCCATCACACATACCAATTCCTTTAATGGTAGCTGGACAGATGTACTCCTTTATTTCTAGTTGTCTACAAATACCCACTTCCAAATAAATCAACAGAAATAACATTGACGCAGCATATGTGCTCTTAGTATACTATATTGTGTTGCACCAAAGCCATCCACCACCCGCTGTCCTCCCAACTAGACATAAATATCGAGCAAAGTTTAGAAGTAGTGTCTCGCTTGTAGCTATTGGCCTACTGCCAAAATGGCAAAATGGAAATGACCAAATAACATAATGGGTGTGCAATGAATGGAAAAGCATGGAGATAACAATGTCGATGAATTATCAATATCAAATGAGAGTAAATAAACAAATGTCTATGGAAGTCATGCAGTGGTAAACAGATAGCTCTGAAAGACAGGAAAAAAAGGTTAAAGATGAGCATGAATCTTAAGAAAAAGGGATGATATGGATCTTCCAATATGGAATCAAAGCCTTGGCAGAGCAAACATAAAAAAATGTTTGTTTCAAGAATTAGCCACATATGATAAATCTGTAAGCTCTAGTAGAGATTAGACATAAAAAATTCCAGAAGTTGAGAGAACCTGAAGAAAACTGAACCGCATCACCTGGGTAGCGTAATTTTCTTTCGATTAGGTACTTTCACATAGAACCTAGTTGAGCATGCCCACAAGCACTAGATTGGATATACAATTGAAGCCAACAAATTAAAAAGATGCATACTTACTTACCTAAAGATCCCGTTTTTTATAGCAACAATAGTTACGACTAGTAAAATTTTACTACAGACCAAGATGATGAGGATTAATTAATAGAAGGATGCACTGATGGCTGTTTAAAATACTACAAGCAAGAAAACTTGTTAAGAAACAGCCAACACCTTGTGATAGACTACATATCTCAAACACTAGAGCATCTCTTTAATACCCAACCTTTTCCATCAGACCTCTGAACTCACCTTGAGATTTACAGGCATCCGTAATCCAAATGGTGTTTCGTTTGATGTACCATTTCATACTAGAATGGGTACACATCATGCAGCGGATTGTACCATAATTATCACTAGGACGGCCACAACCATCATTTTGTACTAAGCAAACAGGTTAGATGGTTAATTCACCATCGGATCTCATCGTACAATGGTTCCATCCATCATGCATCAGATTGTACCATAATTCTCACCAGAGCGACCACAACCATCATTTTGTACTAAGAAAAAAAGTTAGATTCAGATATTTGTTTAGATGCAGTTTTACGGTCAGATGGTTAATTCACCATCGGTTTCCATAAACGAAATACCCCCATAATTTGGTCTACCAGCTCTATCCAAAAGCTAAACACAAAATTAGCAAAGTAACCCCTCACCTAAAACTACGAAATTCGGAGCAGAGCAGGATGTGGCTGCAGCTCTGCCCTGGTAAATCGAAAGAGCAAGTCAATTAAGATCCAAGGCCATAATACCTTATCAGTAAGAGCAGCTCGCACATACCTGAATCTTGAACAGATCGAAGTCTTTGCTGGGCGCAACAAAGAAATTGGGATAAGAATAGCAATTAAGCAAGTAAACAATTCGGGTACGGTAGAAGCAGGAGGATGATGAATTTAATTACTCACGTACGTAAGCTGGTGGCCTCCGGTCTCCCCCAGATCGTAGCTGCGGTCCGAGCAGGTCTTCCTCCGGGTGCAGTGCTGGTGGAGAGGCGTGCTTGATCCGCCGCAGACAGCAGTGGGCTTGAGTTCATTCCTTCGATGGCCATGGAGGAGCGGAGGCCATACGCACGCGTGGTCACCTACCGCCCACCACATCGCCGCCCGCTGCAGCCGCCTGCCGCCCGCCGCCCGTCGCATTCCCCCGCTGCAACGCCCCACCACCCGCCGCCCGCCGCAATCCTAGCTGCAGCCGTAAGCAGCAATCTCCAATGGCAGTCGCTTGCCGTCCGCCCCAATCGCCACTGCAGTCGTTGCTTGAACCGCCGGCGCACACGATGACCTCGATTAGAAAGGTGGGCTAATGGGCTAGCTAGTAACATTGGTGGGAGAAGAAACCGTCCACGTAAAAGAAAAAAGAAGGTTACAACGATGCAGGAGAAATTTGGCTGGGCCTCACCGGGTGCGACGGAGCCAGACGGTGGTGTGGTTCGGTCCAATCGACCCGGGTGCAGAATTACTTATTCTGCACCCAGGGGGTCTAATAGAGTTTCTCTCTATATATATATATATATATATATATATATATATATATATATATATATATATATATATATATATATATATATATATATATGTAAGGGGAATCTACATGTAAAGGGGAATCGACTTTTGCTTCCAATATTTGTTTGATCGATCTATATATATAATGAATGAACGTGTACCACTTCTAGTAGCGTACAAATATATGCAACTTTTATTTTCGAATGAAAAAATGAGGTGGCGGGGGGGGGGGTGCTGCACCCCTCAAACCCTAAAGCAGCAGCGTTGTGCGCCGGCCACGTAGATGGCCTTTTGACGCGGGTGGTAATACCACCCGCGACAAAAGGGCCTGTCCCCTGCGCGCCCCGCGGATGCCACGTGGTGGACCTTATGTCGCGGGTCGTAAGAGACCCGCGACAAAAGGTGGAACTTTTGTCGCGCCTCCCTTGTCGCGCCTGGCCGCCCGCGACAAAAGGGTCATACGACCCGCGACATTAGGCCTGTTTTCCACTAGTGGGAGCTGCATACGCCAGAAGATGAGGCCCATGGCGCGGCTTACCACTGGCTCCACCATGGGCCTCACCTCGGGATGATCGCCCCTTTTGCATATAAACCAATGACATATGATGAGTTTTGCCCTAAAACTGACTATAACTATGATGCCATCCACGGAGTCGTGAAGAGGCGGCCTCAACAGAAAAAACGTAACAGATAGTTCCTACGAAGATCGGGAGGGGAAACGTCGCCGGATTCGCCCCTAGTTACCATCACCGCCGCCACTATGACGAAGATGGAGAGTCCACTTGTGGACTATCACTAGTAGGAAAAGCCTTATAGATGAGATCTTAATTCTGTGGCGCACCACCTACATATGCGCCACAGAAATTGTTTTTGTGGCGCTACGGACATGGTGCGCCACAAAAATAGTTTTGTGGCGCACCACAAGCCCATGCGCCAGAAATAAAGTGGGGCCAGCCCCAATCATTGGTTTCACTATTTCTGTGGCGCACATGACCACGTGCGCCACAGAATTAAGGCATTTTGTGGCGCACGTGGTCATGTGCGCCACAGAAAGAATACATTTTGTGGCGCACCTTGCCTGGTGCGCCACAGAAATAATACATTTTTGTGGCGCACATGAGTTCCATGCGCCACAGAAGTTTTTTTTGCTCCTCACCGCAACTCCACCCCCCCCCTCGCGTGGATCGTCTTTTCTACCTCTGTAAAAATAAAATAAATAGATAGAAATTTCAAAAAATAAATTCCTTCAAGATGTCGATGTATTATGTCATCTTTTACCAAAATTAACAAACATGAATTTCGACTTTTTTGCAAAATTGCGTGGGAAAATAATCAAACTTGATTTCTTGCAGCATACGAACTCGAAAAAAGCACAATATTTCAAAATGTCCGGGAGAAAATTCTACATCCGAATTCACCCGGGCTTGCCATGTTGGACAATTTTTAGAATCTCCAAATTCGAAAAGAGTAAAAAGTTACGGCAAAATAAAGATTTTTTGTTGCAAAATAGACAATTCGAAAAAAAAATTCTATGGCGCACCAAGTGCCCATGCGCCACAGAATTAACGTCCGAAATTTGAATGTTCTGGCGCCCACTTCTCCTTCTCTCCTCCACTTCTCCCCTTCTCCACTTCTCCTCTTCTTCACTTCTCCACTTCTCCTCTTCTCCACTTCTCCTCTTCTCCACTTCTCCTCTCTCCTCTCCTCCACCCGGCGACCAACTCCGACGACCTGCTCTGGCGACCACCAACAACACCTCCTCCGGCGACCACCTCCTCCACAACCAAAACCTTCTCCTCCTCCTCCGGCAACAACCACCACCACAACCATCTCCTCCTCCTCCTCCTCTACCACCACCACCACCACCTCCACCTCCACCTCCACCTCCTCCTATTCCACCACCACCACCACCTCCTCCGGCCGGCCTCATCCTCCACCCACCCACCCCATCCACCCACCCACCCCACCCACGCAACCAACCACCCATCTCCGGTGACCTTCCAGAAAAATTCAAAAAAAAAAATTCGGCGGCCCTAGATCTAGATCTGGCCGCCATTTTTTCTGAATTTTTTAAAAAAATTCTGTGGCGCACCGGCGGTTGTGCGCCACAGAAATAAGACTTTCTGTTTCTGTGGCGCACCGCCGCCCAGTGCGCCACAGAATAAGACTTTCTGTGGCGCATGGGCAGGTGCGCCACAAAATTCTTATTTTTGTGGCGAGAATTCTGTGGCGCACCACCCATGCGCCACAGAATGTCTTTTTTGTGCGCCACTGATGAGGCTTTTCCTACTAGTGTATAGGTTTGTGGAAGTAGCTTGTATCAATCTCTCCCTATGATCTTCACTACCTATAGCCAAATGAGATGCCTACATGATTGTGACCATATATATTGTCTTAAAGGTAGATCTTTTGTTATGAGATGAGTAATGAGATCTGATGGATATCATTTGATTGATTATTGATAGAAGCATGTGTTACCCCATTCATGTATGTAATGTTTTGGTCAAAACTTGTATGTAATACCATATGTAGGGGATGTGTGTGCTATGTGGACTAACTTGGTAATATGCATGTGGAAATGACACAAATTTATGTGCTATTATGTTTTTACCTTTCCATTAGTTACCTCAATAGAGATAAACGCATTAAACATGCTATTGTTCGTCTAGTGACAATCTAGGTGGCCTTGTTTGCTCAAGATGGCTATATATTAATTCACTTTATACCGAAGTTCTTAAAGCAATACTCTGTTTATTTTTAATCTTAGTTTGAGGAGTTTTCCCTACCAACGGATCAATGTTGATGAGATGTGTTGAATCACCTCTATGCTAGGACAAGATACCAATATGAATGTTTATGAAGAACATTTAATTGATTGCTATCACTTGTTGCTTGTTACTGAGTGTTATATCCATGCCATAATTATGAGAGATAGACCAAGTGAACCCATGAACCCAGGTCAATTTTAAACAATAAGAACAACCTTTAAACTTGCTTTACTTGTCTTTTTTATTTTTAGTATTAATTTTTAAAATACAAAAATGATTTACATCCTTACTTGCTTTATCTTACTTTGTGTTTATTTGTTACTTACACACTCTTGTGCATGGAAAAAACTCTGGTGGAGTTGTGGACACAAAACTATTTCTTTTGCATTAAAGGTTGCTTGAAGAGGAAAGGAAGATAGAACCACTTCATTTTCCGAGAGTTTGGTATAAACGCTGAAGCCACCCTCATGGGGTAATTCACGATTGTTGCATTACTCTGCACTCTGAGTCCCAACTAGGTGAAAAACACTTATAGTTTTGTTTCCAAAACCGTTTCTTCCATGAAATTGAGTAAAAAAGTTTTGGTGAATTGAGTACATTTTTTTTTGGTTTTCATAATGACTCTTGTTCCCCTTGATGTGCTAATATATCATTCATGCAACATATCACCATTTGGACACAAGTTGTTAGCATGACATTATGATAATGAACTTCAACAAGAATCGACTAGGTGCATAATAATGCTCATTGGTACTTAAGGAGAAATATTCCAACTTTACATTATCCTTAGGTGCAACCAATAACATTAGCCTTTTATTTCCATAAATTAGCACCAAACCGATGTCATTAACAAATAATAGAAATTAATTTTAACCTCTTAATTAACATGATCATTGGTGATAAAATATTATAAATTAAACAACACCAACTAGCACTAAACTGAAATAAATTTTTTCGGACTACATGGCATTGTGAAGAAGGTAAAGGATAAAAGATGGCGCCTAAATGTGGGTGAATAGGAGGCTACAAGTTTTAATAAATTCATTAATCTTAGGGGATAATTGCGGATAAAGAGGTGGTCCTGAACTACAACTAGATGAGTAATCCTATATGATGCAGTATAAGATAGTATCAAGTAAAGGAGAGAAACATAACAAACAAAGTAGAGGGCGAAGAGGACACAATGAAGTATGCACAAGTTCAAGTCCTTGAGGGGGCTCTAATCTTCATTGTAGAGGCTGTGCGAACCTTTTTTTTTAGATAAAAGGCTTAAGAGCCCGACTTTGAATTAACAAAGCCCTCAACCGGCCAGGAGTTACAAACACACACGGTACTGGGGATGCCAGTTTACAATACAAGCACAAAGAGAAAAACGACACCCAAAAACAAAGAGGAGCACGACTACAGCAAGCATCCGCCATGGTGTCTTCGGCTCGAGCAAAAGAAGAACGTTGAGCATCGCCGGCAGAGAGCACCGGAATCCCCACCAACCAGCTACACGAGTGCAGACGCCAGCCACGGGTGACCACGCAGAGAGGATGCAAGCGAACGACGAGATCTCAGAAGCAACGCCTTCAAGAAGGTGAGCGACACCGAAGCGACGCCGTTGCTTGACCCAACAAGGATCAAGGTTTTCACCTTGAGACATCCGACCATGATGGGGCAAAGCCGAGGCTCTACGAAGACGCCTCCAAGGAGGGGAATGGCGCCCAAGAGCGTCACCATCAACGGCTCCGGATAGACCGGCCAAGGCTTTCACCCAAACCATCAGCTTTAACCCCCATCAACCACACCGGGAAAACCGAGTGGGGACTACATCGCCCTTCAGGAGCGCCCACTGTGAAACCACCACATCACCGGAGAAGCACCGAGAAACCAGAAAGCTGGGACCTTTTCCTCGTTGGACCAGAGGAGGCCGAGGACCGAGAGGAGGATTGGCCGAAACGTCGCACGGGCGGCGCTGGTGAGGGTAACATGGGAGAGAGGAGAGGGAAACCAAGGGAGCCCCTGCTCCGGTCCCGACGGCGGCGAGTCACCCTAGACTGCGCAGGCACATCCCCTTTCTACCAGTCCCTACGAGAGCAAACCACGACGAAGACGTCCATCCACACCACACGGGCCCATCAGCTTGTCACCGCCAGACCAACGGGCCGCGCCTACCACCCGACAGCCCCAGATCTGGATCTGCGCAGACTGAAGGTGGCATCGCCGGCAGCGGCCGAACTGCAGAAGCTCCGAGCAGACGAGAACGAAGACGGCGACCTGAATCACCGGTGCAGCACGCCTGCCAGGCCCCAAGCCACGGCTGCTGCGACATCGCGGTGCCCAACCACCGCGGGACATGGCAGAGACCCCTGTCTCCGCCTCACCGCTGCTTGGGGCAGCACGATCTCCGCCACCAGAACTGCCGAAGCCGCCAGTCGCGCCGCCACCAGCGCCCAAAGGCAGGCCGACCCGCCTCCGCTCCCCTGAGCAGAGACACAGCACACACACACAGGCCACGCGACACCCACACACGCGCGAAGAGGAGCCCCGCCGCCGCCACCGCACGGGTTGCAGCAGCCGCGAGCGCCGCCTCCCGCCGCCGCCTCCACTTGCGACAGGTCGCCCCTGGCGCAGCTCGCCGGCCGCCACCACGCCAGGCCAAGCCGACCTCCGCCGAAACGCACTGCCGCCAAGGAGGTCACCGCCCGCGCAGCTCTCCTCGCGGCGGGTAAGGGAAGGCCCGCCGCCGCCGGCACCGCGCGGGCTTTGCCCGGCGGCGCACGCCGGCGGCGGCCGGGGAGGGGGGTGGGGGAGAGGAGTTGGAGGGGCGAGATCTAGGGTTCGCCCCTGGTCGCGCGGGGGCGACCGAGGAGCGTCTTTTTTCGGTTCTATCGCCCCATAGATCTGCTCATCTTCTGACTTGAGCTCTCCAAAGCAAGAGACACGCTTCCACTATTGAGATCTTGAAATGATCCTCACACCTTTACAAAAAAACCTTGATAGAAATCCACACACTGGATGGTCACAAGGCAAATCCAACCGTCTATAGTTTCGCACAAACCCAAGAGTAACAAGAGTAGGCTTACTCAAGATGGGGATCAACTTTTGTTTCGATGAAAAATTAGATCTTCTCCTCTCCCTTCTTCCTCAAATATTATCAAGATTAATTGGAGGGGCGTGGAGGAAATGTTTGAAGCTCAACAAATGATGGGGTGAACTAGATCTTAAAGGGTAAGGATCTTTGGAGAAGAAGTAGGCTTTGTAGTTTAGAAAAGGTATGCCTACGAGGCATTCTAAGAACCCACGTATCCTCCATGTTGCTAGAAAATATTCTTTAACTGAGACATTATCAAAACCTTTCTTCTCCCAAATCCGAAATCATGTGGTACATGGGCCGCTTCCCAAGGGGGGAGAACAAGATCATCTGGTATATCGATCTTAATAATTAAACTTTGTTTGTTAGTTGACCAAGAGTTGTATCATATTTCAACCATCTTAATAAAAGTATTGTTTTGCTAGGTTTGAACATAAATGAAAGTTTTGATGGTTTCTTCGAATGATTGGTGGTTGTTGTTACATGCTCCGTTATTTTTCTCATATAGGGTTATTATAAGTATTTTGAAAGTTTGAGCCTTAGTTTTGGCTTGTCCGTGTAGGGTTAAAAGTATTATGAGCAATGAAATCAATTTCCTCAACCTTAGTTTCACTGATGGATTAATTTTGAGTTTCTTATTTACTACCTCATTATTTTTTTTAATATACATTCTAAAAATGCAAATTGGCAAGTTATTTAATATTACTACTTTGATATGTACTAAAAAAAATCAAACTGCATTAAAATTAATAGCATCCAATAGAGAGAGTAATTAATACTGCTTCGTTTTATATGTTGTTGATTACTAAGAAAGCAATCAATGTCCAAGAGTAAGAATATAGATAAACATGGAAAAAAATTATTCTATGATGTAGAATTAAAATAGAACAAGGGGGAGTATGTTTCATAATACCTAGTAAGCAGGGGCGAATCCAGTGGGGGTGCCATGGGTTCTATGGCACCCCCTCCAAAAATCTAAAACTCTTTTATCTAGTAGTATTTGAGATAATCCTATATGTATATTAGGTGCAAAGAAGCTAAATTGATAAAGATGTGTGGTCAAAACACCAAACTAGTGAATCAACAAGTCTGTTTTGCGCAAAATGTGCAGCTATCAATGGAAAATATTTTATTATTGAAGCCCCGTAGAGATCCGCCAGTACCTATAAGCTCATTCATTTTAGCTGTGAGTGTGCTTATCTCGTTTCCCATGAATGTCTCTCGACAATTCCATACAAACTCATTTTTCATCTCCCAAGAAAGCGCTAGTGGCTTGCGATTTTCCAGTCTAAAACTAATAATATTAGAACATAACTACATGACTTTTACAGATGGGAAAATTTAGTCATAAAAACATTACAACAGTTCGGGTAAATAACCTTGGGGTAAAAAAATTACAACAAGATTTTTGTAAATACAAGGGAAAATAACCTTGACAGGTTGGGCTTAGCTCACATCATATGCCGCTGAATAGCTCTCCTATTTCTTCTATCGTGGCCCAAAACATACCGCGGTATTTCCCTCTGCGAAGGCACTTGGGGTATTTTTTTAGTCCCACATTGACATTTTACAACATATCAGAGAGTGTTGTATAAACCGAATGGGTCGATGGTTTCTCACATCCTATGATACCTGCTTAGGAAGATTGCAGGATCTGTTGAACACACTCGATGCCAAGTGGGGGACTGGTTTTCGGTGTATGTTGAAAACATCTTCTCGCTAGCTTATTCTTAGCGAGAAGATGTTTTGGCTCATTTTCTTTTTTTAGTCGTGACACCGTTGTTCTTCCTTTAAAACATGCATTGTCAAACGATCTTTGCAACCTCGTGTGGCCACCCACACTTTAAACAACAACTCGTGCCTTTTGTTGCCCTTTCTGCAAACCATGTCATGAAACAGACTACCAAACCAGAGGCTCAGGCCAGAGCATGCCTCGATGATGTTTGCATCCTCGGGGAAGAGCGAAAAGGGAGGAACGATGATATGCACTGGAGTTGACGAGCTAAGGGTAGAAATAGATGTAGCATGTGTGAGTTGATGGCGGCCGGAAAGGTCGGAGCGAGTCCCGGGGTGGTACTAGGCATCACATAGCAACATCAGTTCACGGAGGGCGGCAACAAGCTATATCAATGACCTCGATATTGGGGCGTGGGAGTTTTGGGAGAAAGATGGGGCCGGCGGTTCTAATCGAAAGCAATATGTCGAACATGTTATTAATATGGATTGCTCACTAGAAAATAGACAATTATGAAGGCCAATTAGAGAGAACGTTGGCATCTCTGATAACCCAGCTAGAAAATAACCGTCACCTTGAAGCACATCTCATGTTATCCAATAGAAAGAACGTTGGGGTGTAATATCAGCTGGTCGTGAATCCGCAAGTTATTCTATCATCAAATGTGGCCCGCGAACTTGTAGTTCACCATTTCTTTCGACTAAAGCCTCCGACAATCCTAGTAAGATTACCTCTCGGTTTCATAGAAGTTGTCGCATATTCTAATGTATCTAATGGAGGGAGTATCATTCAATTGTATGTAAGCAAAATAATAAGGTGACGTATTTCAAAAAAATAAAATAATAAGGTGACATCCTGATTAGAAGAAAATAAAGGTACCCACAATTTTTTTTTCGAATTTTTAGAAACTTGTAAATTTTAATTTTGAGGTGTAGTATCGTGATATCATTATCACGTGATATTTTCCCTGAAACAGGGATGTAACTCAGATGTTTCGCCCGTTTCGTCACAGACACGCCGGCAGTAGTGTCGCTATCCGAAAGTTTGCATGGAGAAACAAACAAAACATGCCGGAACAAACATGCTCTGACAACATTGGCACGTACACGCACTATATACGCAAAATCCACCGCTCCAAGCGGCCACGTGTGGAAGAGCAAGACGTTACGTGCCATTAGTCCAAGAGACCTCTAAGCTAGGACGACGACGAAGAACGCCGTTCGCCGTAGATCGATAGCACTATAGGAGCACCCGACCTGGTCTTACAAACTCTTTCGTGATCGACTGGCCGGCCATGAGCTGATGCGCGGCGAAGCCCTGGGCACGGAACTCCGGTGCGATCTCACCGGCCGGAAGGAAAGTCGCACCTGCTCGATCGATCTTCTGCACCCAAGCAAGTACTATCACTGGTTTCTTTTGCTGATTGTAAGCTGGCATATGTCTTTAACTTATGGGGAACTTATGGCTTGACATGTTGCTGTTTCTCCATTTTTCAGTAACGGAAAGGTCCGAAGCTAACTGATAATGGGACTGCCTGAGCTGTGGGAAGCATGGGAGGTCAAGTGTCTGCTACTCTCAAGCCTACTGATGCAGCTGCTGATGCTCATCCTGACCGAGCTGCTTCGTCACGTATCCGGCTGGCCGCTGCTCTCCGCGGCGCTGAGCGCCATCCTGTGGCTGCTCTACCAGACGGCCGACGACGTCGCCATCTACGTGCTCGGCCACATGTCCCTGAGCAGCAGGCCGCGCGAGGAGCAGCAGCTCATGGCGTTCTGGGCGTCGCTGCTGCTGGTGCACCTCGGCGGGCAGGACACGGTGACCGCCTACGCCATGGAGGACAACGACCTCTGGCTGCGCAACCTCTTCACCCTGATGGTGCAGGCCGCCGGAGCAGCCTACGTCCTCTACAAGTACGCCGGCGGCGGCAACGCGGCCTTGCTCGCCGCCGCCGTGCTGATGTTCCTCGTCGGTGTTGGCAAGTACCTCCAGAGGGTATACGCTCTCAAGTCCTCTAGGCTGGGCAGCGTCAAGAAGTTCCTGGAGGGCTTTGAGGTACACGAACCCGACAAGCAGTACCCAGTCCCGGCTTGTCTGGATGACGCGGAAGGGGTACTGCAGGGAGCTCATGACCTGCTCCATGTCTGCATGGGTCAGCTCGTGGACTACAAGGTCTGGCCATCTGGGTTTCAGATGGGCTGCATACTGGCATACCATGACCGTCGTGGTAACCCCAGTGGGCGGAGCAAGCTGTTGGAGTTGCTCGGCATGCAGCTCTCGTTGACCCGTGACATCCTCTACACCAAGACGGCGGTGACCCACACGTGGCACGGGTTCGTTTCTCGCCTGCTCTGGACCGTCTCCACTATCGTGGCATTCTTCTTATTCCGACAGTTTGCCATGGGAGGCGGCCAAGTTTACAGCAAGGGTGACATGTTGGTCACTTACATCTTGTTAGCTGGAGCTCTTCTCCTCGAGGCGGCATCCCTACTAAGGGCGGTATCATCCAATTGGACATGCGCCTGGCTACAAGGAGCTGCCAGGTTCAAATGGCTCCATCCGACATGGGTGTATCTCCGCAGGCGTGCCAAGGTAGCACAAAGATGCAGGAAGTGGTCGAGCTCCATCGGGCAGCACGACTTGTCACGATCCCACAGGCACAACAAGACAGGTGGATGCTACTGGATAGCGTCTCGCATCGGGCTAGGGCGGCACTGGCACAGGCTGCGTTCCTGCGACTCCATCGTGATCTCACATGATGTGGAGGACCTGCTGCTGAATGAGGTACAACGCATGGTGGAAGCATGTGGGGGGAATGATGAGGAGCACATCATGCGAAGCCCCGACCAGCTCGCGCTCGGCGCATGGGGCACCGGTGGTTCAGGCGCAAGATTCTACGATGGTGTCGTCGGAGTGGAGGAGGCCGGTTTCAACGGCAGCATACTCGCCTGGCACTATGCCACCGACGCGTTCCTCGGACTGTTTGATCGTCGATGCATACTGCCTGCTGACGGAGATAAGAAGGACGACTTACAAGATGAGACTGAACGCCAAGAAAAGAGGGAGCGGCAACAGCGCGTGGCTGAGGCGATCCGAGTCTTGTCAAGATACATGATGTTCCTCCTCGTGGAGCGGCCTAGATTACTGCCCAGCCCTTTCCGCCACAGCCAGTATGACAACTTCTGCTCGGAGTTTCAAGAGTTCTCACGTTTTGAGATTGAAGATGATGATTTCATTCCTGACGCCCTGCAGCCGGCAGTACGTCTTGCCAAAAACATGCTGGCCAGGTCCGAGGTTGAGGGGGTGGAGGAGGTGTTGCGAGCGATCTCCATGGTGTGGGTGGAGAAGCTGTGCTACGCGGCCAGCCACTGCATCAACAACTCCCATGCCAGGCAGCTCAGCAGCGGCACCGAGTTCATCACCGTCGCCTGGATCCTGACCACTGCCTTGTTTAATCGGTTCTACCGTGACCACCCTGTGTTCAAAGAACAAGCAGACCACTTCCTACAAAAACACTAGCCATATAGGCATGCAAACTAAGATTGTCATATATGAAATTTAAATTATGTTTATATCTTTAAGTGTTGACATGGAATGTTTTTGGATTGGAATGAATATGACATGGTTTGAGATAGTCGTAGGAATGTTTGAATTCAAGTTTGAGTTGGTCAAACCTCAATTTTGAATTCAAAATTTCAAACGTGTTCAAGTGATAATCACACATTGTTAACACTAGTTAATACTCAACTTTCGGTTTTCAAGTTTTAAATTTACCTCACATTTTGAATTACTCAAAGTCATCTTGAAATTTAAATTTCAAATCCCAGTGTTTGACTTATGTCAAGTTTGATACTAGAATTCAAATTCGATCAATTTGGTTTGCAAAGAGAAAAGATGAAAATTTTACCGTATTTTAGAGATGCATGCAATGCAAATGCACATATTTGTACATCTACCGTATCTTTAGCTGTAATTATTTTCTTCTCAACTGAGTGACATATTTGTTGGAAATAGACCTAGGTGATTTTACTTGAGTTATTGTTACATGCCCGTACTAGCTTATACATCCATGTGTTGATTTAAGAAATTCACTTGCATGCCCATCTCTAGAAAAGTATAGAACCAAGCACACACTTGTTTATTTATATGTATTTATATTCACTGTGAAAGTTTACCAGATATGTTGTGATCAATTCAAATCTCCATGTTTTGATAGAGTAACATGTCTCAAATGTTAATTGACCTATTTGCTAATGTCATATAAGAATGCTAGTATCTAGCATGCTAGAATATTTCACTATGCCATCCCAACTAAAAAATGTTTGTCCTATGAATACTTTATTACATATCACATATGGTTAATACTTTGGATTCTTCATGTGGTTGTGCAGCGACCACTGGATCCTAATAGTCCTTGTGCCACAGGATCGAACGATGTTTTATATGAATTTCATGAGACTCAAGTCGAAGTTCAAACACAAAACTATATTCGATGTTCTCACTGACGCCCTCTCTAAATTTGCATAAAGGGAGGAAATCTTCCAAGTCAAGGTAAGGGTCATAAAATGGAAAAGTTCAAATACATCACTAATATCTCTTGCGTAGAGAAGTCTTTAGATCTCCCGGTAGGCTACATCATGTGCTGCCACCTAGCCCATTTAGTATGAATTTAGAATAAATTGATCACAACTGAAGAACACGAAAGACCTGTTTACACATCAAGCAATCAAAATTTGACTCCACGGAGGAGCTTACACCCATCCATGGATTCTTTGCGAGAGTCATCAACTAGGAGGTCACACCGGAGGATAACAACTTTAGTAGGAGACAAGTGCAGGCGCAAGCCGCACGATGCGATATCTTCAAGGACGGTACAACACAATTAAGAACTGTTGCTCCCGTTTGGTTGCCTGCTTGGAACAAGTGAAGAATAATCCTCCAAGTGGTGCAACAGTTGATGATTTTGTGTGTTATTTATTTGCAGAGCATAGTTTTGTTTCCATCAAAATACTTGAATAAATGTTAGCTCTTTGTTTCTTTTTCAATTTTCTATGGAGCACCGTGGTGCAGAAAAAATGTACAAAGATACGAAAGCAAGCGAGAATAGGTTCATCACACTTCACCGTTGTTAGAAAATTCTAGAGAATAGTGAAAAGTGGAAGTTGTTGAGGGGCCAAGAGGCTCTCGTCCATGCCATGGGGCTCTAATTCCTGTGTATGATGATAGTGATGATGCACTGAGAAGAGGGAGAAACAAAGGATGGCCTGATGATAGAAGACATGTGAATCTAGATGTGAAGAGAAAGACCGAGCAAGAGAGGTTCACCTCCAAGAATGGGGAGATGATGAACGTGAAGCAAAGAATTGCACAAGAGCAATTACAAACTCGGAAGGAGTTAGCCGAGAAGAAACATAGCGAAAAGAGTAGGAACTGCAAATAAATAAGAGAAGACGAGAAGAGGAAGGCCGTGTTTAAAGATAGAAGGATCCAGCTTGAGGAGGAAAAGGAGGAGAAACATGTGATGATGATGAATCCAACTACTATAGATGCTCTCACCAAAGAATGGTGAAATATTAGGAGGGCCAAGATCTTGAAAGCAAAGAAGGCAAGAAGAGAGGCTGCTACTGCTGCAACTTTTATGGCTACTGATGTTGCTCCTGCCGTTAATGTTGATGTCGATTGGTGCTGACGGTTGCGCTGCTACGATAAACAATGGTGGTGTTGGTGAAGACGATGGTGACAGCGGCAATGGCCCTCCTTATTTGGTTTTATCCACCATGGTTGAGTAAACTTTCGTGCATCGTATGCTGCCTTGCCGGGACTATGCTTTTATTTCAAATATTTTTGCCATTTCAAACTATGTGGGTTTTAATTTCTGATGAGTGCAGAGCACACCGTTGGGGAACCCCAAGAGGAAGGTATGATGAGCACATTAGCAAGTTTTCTCTCAGTAAGAAACCAAGGTTTAATCGACCAGTATGAGAAAGGAGTGACTTCTGAAGGTGTTGCTAGCTGACTTGTGGCAAGGCGCACTACCGGCGTCAGCAACAACGTGGAACCTGCACACAACACAACCAAAATACTTTGTCCCAACTTACATCGAGGTTGTCAATCTCACCGGTTTTGCTAAAAATAAAGGATTAACCGTATAGTGTGGAAAGAGATGTTTGTTTGAAGTGGAATTAAAGAGACCATTGTTTGCAGTAAGTGAACATAACATGATGATTTTATCAGTGTAAAAGAAAGTACCGGGATCCACAGTTCACTAAAGGTGTCTCTCCATAAATATAAATAACATGCCGGGTGAACAAATTACAGCTGGGCAATTGACAGAATAAATACCATACATGATAAGATGATTACTATGAGATTCGTTTGGGCACTACAACATAATACATAGACCGTAATCCAACGGCGTCTATGACTAACAATCTACCTTCCGGTTATCATCCGAACCCTTCCTGTATTAAGTTGCAAGCAACAGATTATCGCATTAAGCAATGTGTGTAAAGTAAACAATAAATTATCCTTAGACAAAACATTGTTGTTTTCTCATTAGTAGCAACAACACATCTACAACCTTAGAAGTTATTGTCACTCTTCCAGATTACTAGAGGCATGAACCCACTATCGAGCATAAATACTCCCTCTTGGAGTTACAAGCATATACTTGGCCAAATCATCTACTAGCAACAGAGAGCATGCAAGATCACAAATAACATATGACAAGTATATAATCGGTCTCAACCATAGTATTCAGTATTCATCCGATCCCAAAAAACACAAAAAATAGCATTACATAAAGACGATCTTGATCATGATAGGCAGCTCATAAGATCTAAACATGAAGCATTAATTGGAGAAGACAACCATCTAGCTACTGCTATGGACCCGTAGTCCAGAGATGAACTACTCACGCATCACTTCGGAGGTGGGCATGGCGATGTAGAGGCCTCCTGTGATGATCTCCCTCTCCGGCAGGCTGCCGAGAAGAGCTTCAGAACCCTCCCGGGCTAGGGTCGGTGATGGCGTCCGCGACGAAACTTTTCGTGGATGGAGCATTGGGTATTTAGGTTTTTCCCGAAGAGGTGAATAAATATGCGGAACGGCGAGGTTGATGGGTGACCGAGGGGCCCACACCACCCCATGGCGCAGCTAGGGCCTGGGCCGCACCAAGGGAAGGTGAGGCCGCCTCGTGGCGCTTCTTCGTCTCCCCTCCGGGCTCCGTCTTCGTTACAGTAAAATATGAACTTCGGCTTTTGTTTCATCCAATTCCGAGAATATTTCATGTACAACTTTTCTGAAATACAAAACATCAGAAAACAGGGAACTGACACTGTTGCATCTTGTCAATAGGTTAGTTCCAGAAAATGTATAAAAGTGCAACAAAGTGTAAAAAAACATATAGAAATTGGTGTAAAACAAGCATGAGGTATCAAAAATTATAGATACGTTTTCAACGTATCAGCATCCCCAAGCTTAACTCATGCTCGTCCTCGAGTAGGTAAGTGATAACAAAAATAATTTTTGAGGTGACATGAGGCCAACACAAACTTGATCAAGTTATTGTAAACGCATTGTGAGCTGGGATCAAAGTATTCTAAACATAGGTATGGTAGGTATAATTCTTGCAATAGAACTTAGCAACTATGTTATAACATGAGAAGTAACTCAAACAAAGTATCATGAATAATAGTGCACTGAAAGAAACTGTTTGTTTTTGAGCATAGAGAAAACATAGCATAATGGTACTCAGCTTGTCTTTTATGAAGTAGCAAAACATAAATGCTAGGACACCTTTAAAGTTCAAAGGGTGACTAGATACAAGTAATTTGAGAACAAGCAATAGCATAATCATGAATCAATCAATAATAAATTTTGGAACTATGCACATTATACTCAGAATGACAACTATGCTCTCTTAATTGGTGCATAAAGGTAGAAGATGAGACCCAACATAAAAGTAAAAGAAAGGCCCTGCGCAGAGGGAAAGCAAGATTACTCATGTGCTAGAGCTTTTTATTTTGAATGCAATAGAGATGTTGAAAATATATTTTGAGAGGTATGCATATTATGTCAACGAATGACATCAAATGATTGATACGTCTCCAACGTATCTATAATTTCTTATGTTCCATGCTACTTTTACGCCAATACTCACATGTTTTATACATATTTTACATCATTATTATGCATTTTCCGCCACTAACCTATTAACAAGATGCCGAAGCGCCAGTTGCTGTTTTCTGCTGTTTTTGGTTTCAGAAATCCTACAAAGGAAATATTCTCGCAATTGGACGAAATCAACGCCCATGGTCTTATTTTTCCACGAAGCTTCCAGAAGACCGGAGGGGATACGAAGTGGGGCCACGAGGGGCCGAGACCATAGGGCGGCGTGGCCAGGCCCTTGGCCGCGCCGGCCTATGGTGTGGGGCCCATGTGCCCCCTCCAACCCTACCCTTCCGCCTACTTATAGCCTTCGCCGCGGAAACCCATGTACCGAGAGCCACGATACGGAAATACTTCCAGAGACGCCGCCGCCGCCAATCCCATCTCGGGGGATTCAGGAGATCGCCTTCGGCACCCTGCCGGAGAGGGGAATCATCACCGGAGGGCTCTACATCATCATGCCCGCCTCCGGATTGATGCGTGAGTAGTTCATCCTTGGACTATGGGTCCATAGCAGTAGCTAGTTGGTTGTCTTCTCCTCTTGTGGTATCATGTTTAGATCTTGTGAGCTGCCTAACATGATCAAGATCATCTATTTGTAATGCTACATGTTGTGTTTGGCGGGATCCGATGAATATAGAATATTATGTCAAGTTGATTATCAATCTATCATATATGTGTTGTTTATGTTCTTGCATGCTCTCCGTTGCTAGTAGAGGCTCCGGCCAAGTTGATACTTGTAACTCTAAGAGGGGGTATTTATGCTCGATAGTGGGTTCATGCCTCCATTGAATCTGGGACAGTGACAGAAAGTTCTAAGGTTGTGGATGTGCTGTTGCTACTAGGGATAAACCATCAATGCTTTGTCTAAGGATATTTGTGTTGATTACATTACGCACCATACTTAATGCAATTGTCTGTTGTTTGCAACTTAATACTGGAAGGGGTGCGGATGCCAACCTGAAGGTGGACTATTTAGGCATAGATGCATGCTGGATGGCGGTCTATGTTCTTTGTCGTAATGCCCTGATTAAATCTCATAGTGATCATCATGATATGTATTGAATCTTTATTTGTCAATTGCCCGCCTGTAATTTGTTCACCCAGCATGTTATTTATCTTATTGGAGAGACACCACTAGTGAACTGTGGACCCCGGTCCATTCTTTACATCTGAATACAATCTACTGCAATCATTGTTCTCTACTGTTCTTTGCAAACAAACATCATCTTCCACACTATACGTTCAATCCTTTGTTTTCAGCAAGCCGGTGAGATTGACAACCTCACTGTTACGTTGGGGCGAAGTATCTTGATTGTGTTGTGCAGGTTCCACGTTGGCGCCGGTTTCACTGGTGTTGCGTGATGACCCACAAGTATAGGGGATCGCAACAGTCTTCGAGGGAAGTATTACCCAATTTATTGATTCGACACAAGGGGAGACAAAGAATACTTGTAAGCCTTAACAACGGAGTTGTCAATTCAGCTGCACCTGGAAACAGACTTGCTCGCAAGAGTTTATCAGTAGCAACAATTTTATAGCAGTAGGAATAGTGGAATAACAGCAGCGGTGAAATAAAGACAGCAGTAGTGATTATAGTAAACAGCAGGATTAAAATACTGTAGGCATAGGGACGGATGAACGGGCGTTGCATGGATGAGAGAATTCATATAACAATCATGATAGGGCATTTGCAGGTAATAATAAAGCGGTATCCAAGTACTAATCAATCAATAGGCATGTGTTCCATATATAGTCGTACGCGCTCGCAATGAGAAACTTGCACAACATCTTTTGTCCTACCAGCCGGTGGCAGCCGGGCCTCTAGGGAAACTACTGGAGATTAAGGTACTTCTTTTAATATAGTACCGGAGCAAAGCATTAACACTCCGTGAACACATGTGATCCTCACATCACTACCATCCCCTCCGGTTGTCCCGATTTCTGTCACTTCGGGGCCATTGGTTCCGGACAGCAACGTTTGTATACAACTTGCAGGTAAGATCATAAAACAATGCATATCATGATGAAACAATAACATGTTCAGATCTGAGATCATGGCACTCGGGCCCTAGTGACAAGCATTAAGCATAACAAGTTGCAACAATATCATAAAAGTAACATCTACGGATACTAGGCACCATGCCCTAACAATCTTGTGACTATTACATGATCAATCTCATCCAATCCCTACCATCCCCTTCAACCTACAGCGGGGGAATTACTCACACATGGATGGGGGAAACATGGCTGGTCGATGGAGAGTTGTCGGTGGTGATGGCGGTGAAGATCCCCTCCAATTCCCCGTCCCGGCGGAGTGCCAGAACGGAGTTTCTGGTCCCGAGGCGGAGTTTCGCGATGGCGGCGGCGTACTGGATGGTCTCTGGAAATATCGACGTACCCCCTGGCGTTTTTAGGTCTAAAGACGTATATAGTCCGAAGGAGAGCGTCGGGGGGGCGCCGAGGCGCCCACACAACAAGGCGGCGCGCCCCCCCTGGGCCGTGCCGGCCTAGTGTGTGGGGGCCTCGGGCCCCCACCTGGCTTGCCCTTCTGGCTTCGTCAGTATTCTGGGAAAATAGGGCCTTTCGCATAAATTCCAAGGATTTTCCCGAAAGTTGGATTTCTGCACAAAAACGAGACACCAGAGCAATTCTGCTGAAAACAGCGTTAGTCCGCGTTAGTTGCATCCAAAATACACAAATTAGAGGCAAAACAATAGCAAAAGTGTTCGGGAAAGTAGATACGTTTTGGACGTATCAACTCCCCCCAAGCTTAGCTTATTGCTTGTCCTCAAGCAATTCAGCTGAGTGCGATAAAAGAACTTTCACGAACACATTTGTTCATATGATGTAAATATTCTCATGATATGGCAGGTGCTTAAGCAATTCATAATAAGGTACATGCAAATAAAGTCATCTAGTAACCTGTGTCAATCATAAAAGAGATACCAACAAACTAATAACAAGCATCATGAAACACTTCAATAAGCAGGATTGCAATGTTCATAGAAGGATATGATAAAGTGGTATCTCGCTTGCCTATATTTGTAGCAAAACATAAATGCCCAGGCACCTCTGAAGTTCATAGAAAGACTAGAAGTAAATTTGTCAAAGATAAAAGCATCAAAGTTATACCACAGCTGATCATATTTTGGGACAAGCATATTATACTAAGAATGACAGTCATGCTCTCAAGGAAGTGCTCAAAGAAAGGATGGTGACTCAACATAAAAGTAAAAGATTGACCCTTCGTAGAGTAAAGCAGGGATTAACATGTGCTAGAGCTTTTTATTTTTCAAAGACAGAAGTAAAATTATTTTGAGAGGTGTTTGTTGTTGTCAACGAATGATAGTGGGTACTCTAACCACCTCGCCAACCAGACTCTCAAGAGCGGCTCCCATGAAGGACGTTATCTCTACCAGCAAGGTAGATCATCCCTCTTCTCTTTTGTTTACACATGTATTTTAGTTTCATTATGGATGACACTCCCCCCAACCTTTGCTTACACAAGCCATGGCTAACCGAATCCTCGGGTGCCTTCCAACATTCACATACCATGGGGAAGTGTCTATTTGCAGGTTAAGTTGCTTACTGATGAATCAGAGCAAAACACGTGAAGAGAATTATTAATGAAGGTTAATTAATTGGGGCTGGGAACCCCGTTGCCAGCGCTTTTTGCAAAATTATTGGATAAGCGGATGTGCCACTAGTCCATTGATGAAAGTCTGTCCGTAGTAAATGACAAGGTTGAAAGACAAAACACCACGTATTTCCTCATGAGCTATAAAACATTAACACAAATTGAGAAGTAGTTTGAAGGTTTAAAGGTAGCACATGAGAATTTACTTGGAATGGTTTGAAATGCCATGCATAGGTATTTATGGTGGACACTTTGGAACAACTTGGTTTCAGGTGTTTGGAAGCACGAGCAGCGTTCCCGCTCAGTACAAGTGGAGGCTAGCAATAGACTGGGAAGCGACAATCAAGAGAGCAATAACTGTCATAATCATGCTTGCGACAAAATAAAATTAACGGAGGCATAAAAGTGATACAAGAACTCTGAAGCAAAGTAGATCAGCGAGGCTTAATTGACTTTTGTTTAGTCATATGCATGCGTGAGCATGTGCCAAGTCGACTCAAGTGAATTATTCAGAGGAGGATACCACAATGTCATACCGATCTATGAATAAAACAATGCAAGCAAATATTCATGACATGCTACTCATTATTAATAAATTGGAACTAATCATGAGAGATCATAAACTACTAGACTTTCATTAAATGACGTATACCTCACATGAACCAACTAAGCATGCTCACATGGATGAGTATATGTACAAAAATGAAAACAAATAGAGTTCATACCAGCCTCTCACCACAGTCAAATTGCCGTAGATCATCATTATTGCCTTTCACTTGTGCATCTTGAATAATAATATGAAATGAAACAAGCTCCAACCACCGGAGACCTCTGAACTCCCTAAGGAACTTTACAAAACCAAAGAATAACAACAAATATTTTTGGTGTTTTCGGGTTAAAAACAAGAACAAAAGGAAACAAGAAAACAAAGCAAAATCTTTTTAGGTTTTCTCATAGCAAACCAACGATAGAAAATAAAGTAAAATAAGAGCAAGGAACCAAATAAACAAATGGTGAAGAGAAACAACAGAAATATTTTTGGTATTTTTGTGTTTTTGGAAAGAAACAAAGCGAAAACAAGAGAATGCAAACTAACAGAAATACAGAAAAGCAGGATGGCAGAAATCTGCCAAAACCTGACAGCAGTACAGAAATCTAAATTAACAAAAATCTTCCGTTGCTCAGCTCAAAAAGTGTTCAACTAATGAAAGTTAGATAACAACCTGGGGCACATGCTCAAAAATTTGCAACTCAAAATAACGTTCTGGCTGTGCGTACGAATTTTTTTGGTAACAGCCCAGAATCTGTTTTTGGACAGCACTTCCCCAAATATCATCTCCCTCTCATTAGAAAACCACTCTAAGAAACTAAACAAGTATGTACAAGTATCCAGCAACCATAATATGCAAAGAATGAGTGATGCCGGTATACCTCCCCCCAAGCTTAGGCTTTTGGCCTAAGTGGAGATCATTCCCAACGAGGGTCGGGGTTCCACGCCGGTGGGTCGTACATGGAGTGATAATAAGGCCCCTGCGCAGAAGAATGTCGTGGAGGCTCCACATGACCATAATGTTGATATGAAGAGCTTGCTGCATCGGATGAAGATTCGAGGTGCTCCTCGTCCTCCTCCGTGCCGTCCCTTGCATGATGGCCTTCCCTTTCTATGTATGAATTTAGCTCATTTTCTGTGATCGACCACCCTTTCCTGGCATCAAGGTTAAGCAGAACAGGTGCAGGCAATCGTACTAGTTTTTCAATTTTCTTAGTTATTCTCCAATTTTTCTTATACAAAGTTATCCTATAATACAGGTTGTTCAAATTAGATGCATCTGAAATAAACTCATGTTTAATCATGGAAACAACATCAAGTTTCTCGATGGAAAGCGGAATATCTAAATGGTGAGGTTCTACACCATGCATAGCTAATAAGCGAGAGGCGATAAGACCTCCACAAATTCCTCCCTTCTCACGGTTAGTAGCAAGTCTACAAGCTATTAAAGCACCCAAATTATAAGTCCTATCCTGTTGCAAAGCAGCGGCTAAGAAAACCATATCTTGGACAGACAACTTACTCGCATACCTTCTAGCAAGAACACACTTTGTAACGAAATAAGCAAAGTAGCGGATAGCTGGGAGTTGGATGCTACTAATCTTACCACCATCATCGGAGAAGCTTCTCCCATGACAAATCATTGTATAAAGATTCGAGAGCTCCCGCGGCGTTCCCCTGACCTTCTCGCAGGATCCCCACTGCGGCACTCTAATTGCTGCACAAAAATCACTAAAAGGCAAGTTGATAGTTTTGTTATAAATCTTGTATCGGACCATGGGGTTAGTTGAGACCGATGAAATTCGAAATCCTGCACAACCGACACCGTTAGTTTAGCATATTGGTAAGGTTCACCAACAGTAAAACCTTCCAACCCTGCATTGGAAATCAGTGTTTGAACATCTTGCAGGATTCCTGCATTCCGCATGAAATCAGTGCATGGGTAATAAGAGGGGTATACTCCCTCTTCGCGGTGAACTCTCATGACTTGTTGCACCTCCAATTCTTGTTGATTTAGTTGGTGCCTACTCCCTTCCATTTTCTGAAATTTTTCAACAATTATTATAAAATTTGATTTCAAGGTATATAATTGAGGGGAACTACTATAGGAACTTGCTAGAGTACTACACATGCATCAAAACTAATTTCTACCACTTAGAACAAGCATGCAAGCTCACTAAACATGTTACCTACAGCAGCAAAATATTCAAGATATACTCAACCAAACAAAATTCTAATTGGATAATCAAAGGAGTCACATACCAGAGAGCAAATGTGCCAAATTTCAGACAGAAATCTGGGCTGAGCAAAGAGATCGAGAAATCTCGAGTTCTTGAGCAGAAACGCGAGTGAGAGAAAGTGAGTACGAGTTTTTTCGGGAGAGAGAAGAGAATGAGTGAAAGGGATGATGAAGTGGGGCAAGGAGGGGCCCACACACCAGGGTGGCGCGCCCCTTGCCGGCCGCGCCGGCCTGTGGGGTGCCACCCAGGGTGCCCCACTCGGTCATCCCCGAGTGCTCCCGTGTGCCCCTTCGAAAAATAAGACTACCAGTATAATTTTTGTAAATTTTTGAGAACTTCGAAAAATGCACATTTCTGGGTGTTGAAGTAATTATTACTGCGCAGGAAAATGATTTCCAAAATCTTAAACAACTAAAGCATATTGCAAAACAAAAGGTACTACAGCAAGTAAAACAAATGGAGGGAGAAAGAAAGAAAGAAATGTTGTTTAGCTCTCTTATGCATTAAAATATACTTGTTAACAAGGTTGATCAAGTCTTGCTACCAAATAAATTTTATATGACATAAGAAGAAATAAACCTCAAATCAATCATGTTACCTTATATTGAATTGATATGGATCCAATCACAAGAGTTTGATATTCTTCTTTAGGCTCATATATAGGACAATCAATGGATCCCACCTTGATAGTTTTCACATTAAAAATTGTATTAACTCCATATACTTTATCAATCCTCTTGGGAAAATAGACAAGATATGTTCCTTGTCATCAACATTGAAAGTAACCTTGCCTTTATTGCAATCAATAAGAGCCCTCGATGATTAAGAAAGGGTCTTCCAAGAATAATAGACATATTATCATCTTCGAGCATTTCCAACACAACAAAATCAGTTATTATCAAGCAATGTTGAGTAACTTGAACAGGAACATTTTCACATACACCAACAGGAATAGCAGTAGATTTATCAGCCATTTGCAAAGATATATCAGTTTGTATCAACTTATCTAAATCAAGTCTCTTGTAAAGAGAAAAAGGCATTACACTAACTCCTGCTCCCAAATCACATAGAGCAGTTCTAACATAATTATTCTTGATGGAACAAGGAATAGTCGGTATACCTGGGTCTCCAAGCTTCTTTGGAACCTTACCATTAAAGGAGTAATTAGCGAGCATAGTGGAAATCTCCTCATTAGGAATTTTCCTTTTGTTAGAGACAATATCTTTCATATACTTTGAATAAGGAGGCAATTTAATAGCATCAGTCAAAGGGATTTGCAAAAATAAAGGCTTCATCCAATCACAAAATTTATTATAATGTTCCTCCTCCTTTGATTTTAGTTTCTTAGCAGGAAAAGGCATTGGCTTTTGAACCCAAGGTTCTCTTTCATTACCATGTTTCTTTGTAATAAAATCTTCTTTAGTGTACTTTTTATTTTTATCATGCTTTTCAGTTTCTTTTTCAATTTCTTCTTTATCGGGAGCATCATTCTTATCATTATCTTCCTCATGTTCATTACCACTTTCAGTTTCAGCATCAGAAATAGAAATACTATTAGGATCATTAACATGTTCAGAGGATTCTACAACAGTTTTATGTTTCTTCTTCTTTTTCTTAGAAGGACTACTAATTTCTTTAGTTCGTTGAGAATCTTGTTCAATTCTTTTGGGATGCCCTTCAGGATATAAAGGATCCTGGGTAGAAACACCGCCTCTAGTTGTTACTTCATAAACTTGTTTCTCTTCATGATTATTTTTTAACAAGTCATTTTGCACTTTAGTAAGTTGATCAATTTGAGTTTGAATCATATTGAAATGTTTAACAAGCATCTTAACATCATTGGAGGTTCTCTCCACAATATCATGCAATTTACCAATAGCTTGAGAATTTTCCATTAGATGATTCTCTACTCTCATATTAAAATTATTTTGCTTAACAATATAATTATCAAATTCATCTAAACATTGATCAGGAGGTTTTGAATATGGAATATCTCCTCTATCAAAGCGTTGAAGAGAATGTACCTCGATTGTAGATGAAGGGGGAATTATCTTACATAGGTCTTCTATAGGAGGCAAATTCTTCACATCTTCAGATTTAATACCCTTCTCCATAAGAGTTTTCTTGGCTTCCCTCATATCTTCATCATTTAATTCAATCATACCCCTCTTCTTCAATATTGGTGTCGGGGTTGGTTCAGGTGTAGACCAATCATCATGATTTTTGCTTATCTTCGCCAATAATTCTTCAGCTTCGTCCGGAGTTCTCTTCCTGAAAACACAATCAGCACAACTATCCAGGTATGCCCTAGACTCAATGGTTAGTCCACTATAAAATATATCAAGTAAATCATGCTTTTCTAAATCATTTCCAGGCCGAGCTCTAATAAGAGAGCAAAATCTTGCCCAAGCTTCAGGCAATTTCTCTCCATCTTCTTGATCAAAGCTATAAATTCTCTGCAGAGCCATATGTTGAGCACTAGCGGGAAAGTATTTTCGAAAGAAAACATCAAGCAAACAACTTGGACTATTAATAGAATCAGGAGGCAAATTATTATACCAAATCTTAGCATCATCCTTTAATGAGAAAGGGAAAATCTTAGCAACAAAATAAGTACGCATCTTAACATCATCAGAAAACAAACTACTTAAAGTAGAAAGCTCATTCATATGTTCTACATCACTCTCTTTTTCAGTACCACAAAAGGGTGTTTTCTCTACAATAGATATATGAGATAAATCAAGAGAAAAGTCATAATCTTTATCCTTAATGTTTATAGGAGATGTGGCAAATTTAGGATCAGGAGACAGTTTATATCTAACAGCATGTTATGCAATAAGCTTTTTAAGGTTACTTGTACTAGTAGTAGCATTGCATTTATCAATAAAATCATCGTCAAGTTCCACATAATCTTCATCAAGATCATCAATCTCAGGTGAATTAACAGGTGTAACAGTATTTTCATTAGGAGTTTCAGTAATTTCAATTTGTCTAGACCTAGCAATTGTAGCATCTAGAAAAGGACCTAATGAACCAGCATTATCAAGCACAGTAGAAGCATCATCAAAATTATCAGAGGAATTTTCAGATTCAGCAGAAATACCAACACGTGAAGTTTGTGATGGTGAAACAAGTTGACTTATCACATATGGTGAATCAAGAGCAGCGGAGGTACTCAGAGTTGTACCTTTTCTTGTAGTGGATGGTAATATGACGACCTTAGTATCGCGAGGTTTACCCATGATGAAGAATTTGCAGCGAACAATATCAATCCAAGTGAACTTGCAAATAAAGCTATGCTCCCCGGCAACGGCGCTAGAAAATAGTCTTGATGACCCACAAGTATAGGGGATCGCAACAGTCTTCGAGGGAAGTATTACCCAATTTATTGATTCGACACAAGGGGAGACAAAGAATACTTGTAAGCCTTAACAACGGAGTTGTCAATTCAGCTGCACTGGAAACAGACTTGCTCGCAAGAGTTTATCGAGTAGCAACAATTTTATAGCAAGTAGGAATAATGGAATAACAGCAGCGGTGAAATAAAGACAGCGAGTAGTGATTATAGTAAACAACGAGGATTAAAATATCGTAGGCACAGGGACGGATGAACGGGCGTTGCATGGATGAGAGAATTCATATAACAATCATGATAGGGCATTTGCGAGGTAATAATAAAGCGGTATCCAAGTACTAATCAATCAATAGGCATGTGTTCCATATATAGTCGTACGTGCTCGCAATGAGAAACTTGCACAACATCTTTTGTCCTACCGGTCGGTGGCAGCCGGGCCTCTAGGGAAACTATCTGGAAATTAAGGTACTCCTTTTAATAGAGTACCGGAGCAAAGCATTAACACTCCGTGAACACATGTGATCCTCACATCACTACCATCCCCTCTGGTTGTCCCGATTTCTGTCACTTCGGGGCCATTGGTTCCGGACAGCAACATGTGTATACAACTTGCAGGTAAGATCATAAAACAATGCATATCATGATGAAACAATAACATGTTCAGATCTGAGATCATGGCACTCGGGCCCTAGTGACAAGCATTAACATTACAAGTTGCAACAATATCATAAAAGTAACATCTACGGATACTAGGCACCATGCCCTAACAATCTTGTGACTATTACATGATCAATCTCATCCAATCCCTACCATCCCCTTCAGCCTACAGCGGGGGAATTACTCACACATGGATGGGGAAACATGGCTGGTCGATGGAGAGTCGTCGGTGGTGATGGCGGTGAAGATCCCTCCAATTCCCCGTCCCGGCGGAGTGCCGAACGGAGTTTCTGGTCCCGAGGCGGAGTTTCGCGATGGCGGCGGCGTACTGGATGGTCTCTGGAAATATCGACGTACCCCCTGGCGTTTTTAGGTCGAAAGACGTATATAGTCCGAAGGAGAGCGTCGGCCACACAACAAGGCGGCGCGCCCCCCCTGGGCCGCGCCGGCCTAGTGTGTGGGGGCCTCGGGCCCCCACCTGGCTTGCCCTTCTGGCTCCGTCGCATTCTGGGAAAATAGGGCCTTTCGCATAAATTCCGAGGATTTTCCCGAAAGTTGGATTTCTGCACAAAAACGAGACACCAGAGCAATTCTGCTGAAAACAGCGTTAGTCCACGTTAGTTGCATCCAAAATACACAAATTAGAGGCAAAACAATAGCAAAAGTGTTCGGGAAAGTAGATACGTTTTGGACGTATCATTGCGCCGCACTACACTCCTCCACCAACAACCTTCACGTGCTCCTTGACTCCTACTGGTTCGATAACCTTGGTTTCATACTGAGGGAAACTTGCTTCTATACGCATCACACCTTCCACTTGGGGTTCCCAACGGACGTGTGCTTCACGCGTGTGAAGCTAAATTTCTGGCACCGTTGCCGGGGAGATCAAGACACGCTGCAAGGGGAGTCTTCCACATCCAATCTCTTTACTTTGTTTTTGTCTTGCTTTAATTTACTTTATTTACTGTCTTGTTTGCTTTATATCAAAAACACAAAAAAATTAGTTGCTTTACTTTCTGTATTGTTTACTTGTTCTATATCAAAACACAAAAAAATTAGTTACTTGTCTTTACTTTATTCTATTTGCTTAGTTTACTTTTATTACTGCTACAATGGGTAATCCTGAAAATACTAAGTTGTGTGATTTCACTAGCACAAATAATAATGATTTTATAAGTACTCCTATTGCTCCACCTGCTACTACAGCAGAATTTTATGAGATTAAACCTGCTTTACTGAGTCTTGTTATAAGAGAGCAATTTTCTGGTGTTAGTACTGATGATGCTGCTGCCCATCTTAATAATTTTGTTGAACTTTGTGAAATGCAAAAGTATAAGGATATAGATGGTGATATTATAAAACTGAAATTGTTTCCTTTCTCATTAAGAGGAAGAGCTAAAGATTGGTTGCTTTCTTTGCCTAAGAATAGTATTGATTCATGGACTAAATGTAAAGATGCTTTTATTGGTAAATATTATCCTCCTGCTAAGATTATATCTTTGAGAAGTAGCATTATGAGTTTTAAGCAATTTGATAATGAACATGTTGCTCAATCATGGGAGAGAATGAAATCTTTGGTAAAGAATTGCCCTACCCATGGACTAACTACTTGGATGATCATCCAAACCTTTTATGCAGGATTGAATTTTTCCTCGAGGAACCTATTGGATTCAGCTGTTGGAGGTACTTTTATGTCCATCACCTTGGGCGCCGCAACAAAGATTCTTGATGATATGATGATCAATTACTCTGAATGGCACACTGAAAGAACTCCTCAAGGTAAGAAGGTAAATTCTGTTGAAGAAACCTCTTCTTTGGGTGATAAGATTGATGCTATTATGTCTATGCTTGCAAATGGTAGATCTCATATTGATCCTAATAATGTTCCTTTAGCTTCATTGGTTGCTCAAGAAGAAAATGTTGATGTGAATTTCATTAAGAATAATAATTTCAACAACAATGCTTATAGCAATAATTATGGTAACAACAACTATAGGCCATATCCTTCTAATAATGGTAGTGGTTATGGTAATTCTTATGGTAATTCTTACAACAATAATAAGAGTGTACCCTCTGGTCTTGAAGTCATGATTAAAGAATTTATTAGTACACAAACTGCTTTTAATAAAACTGTTGAAGAAAAGCTTGGTAAAATTGATGTTCTTGCTTCTAAGGTTGATATTCTTGCTCTTGATGTTAATCTTTTAAAACTTAAAGTTATGTCTGAGGAAGTTAAAAATGCTAGGTTTGCTAAAACAAATGCCATCCAAGTTCAAATTAATGATAATATTAGAATGTTGGCTGAATTGCATGCTAGGTGGGATAGAGAAGAAAAAGAAAAACTTGCTAAAGAGAATAATGTAGCTAAAGTTTGGACTATTACCACCACTAGTAATGTTGATTCTTCACATGTTGCTACACCTCCTACTATCAATGGTAAAATAATTGGTGTTGGCAATGTTTGTACTCCTAGTGCAAAGCGTGTAAAACTGCCTGAAACTGCTGAAACTGCTTGTGATAAAACTGCTGAAATTTTTCAAAATATTGGGGACAATGATCCCATTGCTGTAGATCATAATGGTTTAGATTTTGATGATTGTCATATTACTGAAGTTATAAAGTTCCTACAAAAACTTGCTAGAAGTCCTAATGCTAGTGCTATAAATTTAGCCTTTACAAAACATATTACAAATGCTCTCATTAAAGCTAGGGAAGAGAAATTAAAACTTGAAGCTTCTATTCCTAGGAAGTTGGAAGATGGTTGGGAGCCCATCATTAAGATGAAATTCAATGATTTTGAGTGTAATGCTTTATGTGATCTTGGTGCAAGTATTTCTGTTATGCCTAAGAAAGTTAATGATATGCTTGACTTGCCACCATTGAAAAATTGTTATTTGGATGTTAATCTTGCTGATAATTCTCTAAAGAAACCTTTGGGGAGGATTGATAATGTTCGCATTACGGTTAACAATAACCTTGTCCCCGTTGATTTTGTTGTCTTGGATATTGAATGCAATGCATCTTGTCCTATTGTCTTGGGAAGACCCTTTCTTGAACTCGTTGGTGTTGTTATTGATATGAAAGAAGGAAATATTAAGTATCAATTTCCTCTCAAGAAAGGTATGGAACACTTCCCTAGAAAGAGAATGAAGTTGCCTTTTGATTCTATTATTAGAACAAATTATGATGTTGATGCTTCTTCTCTTGATGTTACTTGATTTGCACTTTCTGCGCCTAGCTGAAAGGCGTTAAAGAAAAGCACTTCTTGGGAGATAACCCATGTTTTTATTTTACTACTGTATTGTTGAGTCTTGGAAGTTGTTACTACTGTAGGAACCTCTCCTTATCATGTTTTTGTGCCAAGTAATGTCTCTATGGTAAAGTTGATACTAGATTTGGATTACTGTGCAGAAACAGAATTGCTGTCTGTCACGAATTTGCGTAGATCTCTCTGTAGAAAAATCACAAAATCTGCCAATTTACGTGCGTGATCCTCAGATATGTACGCAACTTTCATTAGTTTTGAGTTTTTCCGTCTGAGCAAGTTAAGTGCCTCCGAAAAATTCGTCTTTACGGACTGTTCTGTTTTGACAGATTCTGCCTTTTATTTTGCATTGCCTCTTTTGCTATATTGAATGGATTTCTTTGTTCCATTAACTTTCAGTAGCTTTGTGCAATGTCCAGAAGTGTTAAGAATGATTATGTCACCTCTGAATATATGAATTTTTGATTATGCACTAACCCTCTAATGAGTTTGCTTTAAGTTTGGTGTGGAGGAAGTTCTCAAGGGTCAAGAGAAGAGGATGATACAATATGATCAAGAAGAGTGAAAAGTCTAAGCTTGGGGATGCCCCGGTGGTTCATCCCTCGCATATTTTAAGAAGACTCAAGCATCTAAGCTTGGGGATGCCCAAGGCATCCCCTTCTTCATCGACAACTTATCAGGTCACTTCTAGTGAAACTATATTTTTATTCCATCACATCTTATGTTCTTTACTTGGAGCGTCTGTTTGCTTTTATTTTTGTTTTGGTTTGAATAAAGTTGGATCCCACCATCCTTATATTGGAGATATTACGCTCTGCTTTTTCATATGGAACACTTGTGTTCTTAGGTATGCTTTAATGTTCATGGCGAAGGCTGAAAATTGCTTTGTTGATTGCTATTTGGTTGGAATCAGAAAATGCTTCAAATGGTTTGGAATAACTTGATACCTGGCAATTGTTTTGAGCTCTCATAGATCATGTTTAAGCTCTTGCATCATGTAGTTTAATCTATTAGTGGAGAACTACCATAGAGCTTGTTGAAATTTGGTTTGCATGATTGGTCTTGATACGTCTCCAACGTATCGATAATTTCTTATGTTCCATGCTACTTTATTGATGATACCTACATGTTTTATGCACATTATATGTCATATTTATGCATTTTCTGGAACTAACCTATTAACAAGATGCCGAAGAGCCGATTCGTTGTTCTTGCTGTTTTTGGTTTCAGAAATCCTAGTAAGGAAATATTCTCGGAATTGGACGAAATCTTCGCCCAGGGTCCTATTTTTGCACGAAGCTTCCAGAAGACCGAAGGAGAGTCGAAGTGGGGCCACGAGGTGGCCAGGGGATAGGGCGGCGCGGCCCAGGCCTTGGCCGCGCCGGCCTGCCCCCTGGGCCCCTCGTGTGGCCCCTCGCATTGCCCTTCCGCCTACTTAAAGTCTCCATCGCGAAACCCCCAGTACCGAGAGCCACGATACGGAAAACCTTCCAGAGACGCCGCCGCCGCGAATCCCATCTCGGGGGATTCAGGAGATCGCCTCCGGCACCTCGCCGGAGAGGGGATTCATCTCCCGGAGGACTCTTCATCGCCATGATCGCCTCCGGAGTGATGAGTGAGTAGTTCACCCCTGGACCATGGGTCCATAGCAGTAGCTAGATGGTCGTCTTCTCCTTGTTGTGCTTCATTGTTGGATCTTGTGAGCTGCCTAACATGATCAAGATCATCTATCTGTAATACTATATGTTGTGTTTGTCGGGATCCGATGGATAGAGAATACTATGATTATGGTGATTATCAATCTATTGTTTATGTGTTGTTTATGATCTTGCATGCTCTCCGTTATTAGTAGAGGCTCTGGCCAAGTTTTTGCTCTTAACTCCAAGAGGGAGTATTTATGCTCGATAGTGGGTTCATGCCTTCATTGACACCGGGACGGTGACGAGAAAGTTCTAAGGTTGTGATGTCGTTGTTGCCACTAGGGATAAAACATTGATTCTATGTCTAAGGATGTAGTTGTCGATTACATTACGCACCATACTTAATGCAATTGTACTGTTGCTTAGCAACTTAATACCGAATGGGGTTCGGATGATAACCTCGAAGGTGGACTTTTTAGGCATAGATGCAGTTGGATGGCGGTCTATGTACTTTGTCGTAATGCCCAATTAAATCTCACTATATTTATCATATCATGTACATGCATTGTTATGCCTTTCTCTATTTGTCAATTGCCCGACTGTAATTTGTTCACCCAACATGCTTTTATCTTATGGCAGAGACACCTCTAGTGAACTGTGGACCCCGGTCCTATTCTTTACATAGCATACAATCTACTGCAATTGTGTTTTACTATTTTCTTGCAAACATCTTCCACTCGATACGTTTAATCCTTTGTTACAGCAAGCCGGTGAGATTGACAACCTCACTGTTTCGTTGGGGCAAAGTACTTTGGTTGTGTTGTGCAGGTTCCGCGTTGGCGCCGGAATCCCTGGTGTTGCGACGCATCACATTTCGCGACCATCAACCTTCAACGTGCTTCTTGGCTCCTACTTGGTTCGATTAAACCTTGGTTTCATACTGAGGGAAACTTGCTTCTATACGCATCATACCTTCCACTTGGGGTTCCCAACGGACGTGTGCATCTACGCGTATCAAGCTAAATTTCTGGCGCCGTTGCCGGGGAGATCAAGACACGCTGCAAGGGGAGTCTCCACTTCTCAATCTCTTTACTTTGTTTTTGTCTTGCTTTATTTTATTTACTACTTTGTTTGCTGCACTAAATCAAAATACAAAAAAATTAGTTGCTAGTTTTACTTTATTTACTGTCTTGCTCTCCATATCAAAAACACAAAAAAAAATAGTTACTTGTCTTTACTTTGTCTGCCTAGTTTACTTTTTGCTTATTGCATCATGTTTCCTTTTAATTTTACCACAAAAGACATACCGGTAGGACGTGGGTCCATAGTTGGGAGAAATAATATAGAAGAATTTTTCAATCATGTTAGTATTACTGAAGATTTTGAAGATAGGCACTTGGTAGAACTTGCACCTACCTATGAAATTGCTACTGCTGCTTTAGTTCGCATGTTGGAAACTAAATTTGTTAATCTCAATCCTATAATCCAACACATGTTTCTTACACTTGGTGATATGGAAGAAGGGGAAAAGAAAGATTTTGTTTTAGAAACCCTTCTTAGAGAATTTGGTGGTCTAGCAAGAGAGGCTAGAAAGGTTTTTGCTAAATTTAACATGCTAGGTTCTCATACCAATTTTATTGGTCTCCTTGAAAAAATGGACATGGATAGAATAAGGTACACTAATAACATTAATGATGGTGGGGAAATCAAAGCACCAATACCATGTAAACTCCTAGCTATGAATGATGCATTAGAAAATAACTATGCTTGGCTTGTTCCTGAAAATTTGTTCGATGAGAGTAGCAAGCCCAAGACTAATGAAAAGGGAGACGCTAAAACTTATGTATCCAATATATTATGCTTGGTTGAGAAAACTCCCAATACCCCTGGTTATGATGTTGATGCTTCATCTCTCGATAATACTTGATTTGCACTTTCTGCGCCTAGCTGAAAGGCGTTAAAGAAAAGCGCTTATGGGAGACAACCCATGTTTTTACTACAGCAATTTTTTTGTTTTGTTGAGTCTTGGAAGTTGTTTACTACTGTAGAAACCTCTCCTTATCATGTTTTTGTGCCAAGTAAAGTTTCTATGTCAAAGTTGATGTTATATTTGGGATCGCTGCGCAGAAACAGCATTGCTGTCTGTCACGAATCTGGGCACAGTTCTCTGTAGAAAATTAGAAAAAATCTGCCAATTTACGAGCGTGATCCTCAGATATGTACGCAACTTTCATTAGTTTTGAGTTTTTCCATTTGAGCAAGTCTGGTGCCAGCTTTAAATTCGTCTTTACGGACTGTTCTGTTTTTGACAGATTCTGCCTTTTATTTCGCATTGCCTCTTTTGCTATGTTGGATTTATTTCTTTGATCCATTAATGTCCAGTAGCTTTATGCAATGTCCAGAAGTGTAAAGAATGATTGTGTCACCTCTGAATATGTGAATTATTAATTGTGCACTAACCCTCTAATGAGTTTGCTTGAAGTTTGGTGTGAAGGAAGTTTTCAAGGGTCAAGAGAGGAGAATGATATACTATGATCAAGAGGAGTGAAAGCTCTAAGCTTGGGGATGCCCCCGTGGTTCACCCCTACATATTTTAAGAAGACTCAAGCGTCTAAGCTTTTCCTCCCCTGAAACTATATTTTTATTCAATCACATCTTGTGTTCTTTACTTGGAGCGTCGGTTTGTTTTCGTTTTTTGTTTTTGTTTGAATAAGATGGATCCTAGCATTCACTTTTTGGGAGAGAGACACGCTCCGCTGTTGCATATGGACACATGTGTCCTTAGGCTTTACTCATAATGTTCATGGCGAAGTTTCTTCTTCGTTAAATTGTTATATGGTTGGAATTGGAAAATGCTACATGTAGTAATTCTAAAATGTCTTGGATAATGTGATACTTGGCAATTGTTGTGCTCATGTTTAAGCTCTTGCATCATATGCTTTGCACCCATTAATGAAGAAATACATAGAGCTTGCTAAAATTTGATTTGCATATTTGGTCTCTCTAAGGTCTAGATAATATCTAGTATTGAGTTTTGAACAACAAGGAAGACGGTGTAGAGTCTTATAATGTTTACAATATGTCTTTTATGTGAGTTTTGCTGCACCGGTTCATCCTTGAGTTTGCTTCAAATAACCTTGCTAGCCTAAACCTTGTATCGAGAGGGAATACTTCTCATGCATCCAAAATCCTTGAGCCAACTACTATGCCATTTGTGTCCACCATACCTACCTACTACATGGTATTTCTCCGCCATTCCAAAGTAAATTGCTTGAGTGCTACCTTTAAAATTCCATCATTCACCTTTGCAATATATAGCTCATGGGACAAAATAGCCTTAAAAACTATCGTAGTATTGAATATGTACTTATGCACTTTATCTTTTATTAAGTTGCTTGTTGTGCGATAACCATGCTTACGGGGAACGCCATCAACTATTGTTGAATATCATGTGAGTTGCTATGCATGTCCGTCTTGTATCGAAGGATCTATCATTTTAGTGGTTGGAGCATGCAAAATTGTTAGAGAAGAACATTGGGCCGCTAACTAAAGCCATGAATCATGGTTGAAGTTTCAGTTTTGGACATATATCCTCAATCTCATATGAGAATAATAATCATTGCTACATGCTTATGCATTTAAGAGGAGTCCATTATCTGTTGTCCATGTTGTCCTGGTATGGATGTCTAAGTTGAGAATAATCAAAAGCGAGAAATCCAAAATGCGAGCTTTCTCCTTAGACCTTTGTACATGCGGCATGGAGGTACCCCTTTGTGACACTTGGTTGAAACATGGCATGCAAAGATCCGGTAGTCCAAGCTAAGTAGGACGAGGTGCGGACACTATTAGTATACTATGCATGAGGCTTGCAACTTGTAAGATATAATTTACATAACTCATATGCTTTATTACTACCGTTGACAAAATTGTTTCATGTTTTCAAAAAAAAAGCTCTAGCACAAATACAGCAATCGATGCTTTCCTCTTGAAGGACCATTCTTTTACTTTTATTGTTGAGTCAGTTTACCTATCTCCTTCCACCTTAAGAAGCAAACACTTGTGTGAACTGTGCATTGATTCCTACATACTTGCATATTGCACTTGTTATATTACTTTATGTTGACAATATCCATGAGATATACATGTTATAAGTTGAAAGCAACCGCTGAAACTTAATCTTCCTTTGTGTTGCTTCAACACCTTTACTTTGATTTATTGCTTTATGAGTTAACTCTTATGCAAGACTTATTGATGCTTGTCTTGAAGTACTATTCATGAAAAGTCTTTGCTATATGATTCACTTGTTTACTCATGTCATTACCTTTGTTTTGATCGCTGCATTCATTACATATGTTTACAAATAGTATGATCAAGATTATGATGGCATGTCACTTCGAAATTATCTTTGTTATCGTTTTACCTGCTCGGGACGAGCGAGAACTAAGCTTGGGGATGCTGATACGTCTCCAACGTATCGATAATTTCTTATGTTCCATGCTACTTTATTGATGATACCTACATGTTTTATGCACATTATATGTCATATTTATGCATTTTACGGAACTAACCTATTAACAAGATGCCGAAGAGCCGATTCTTTGTTTTCTGTTGTTTTTGGTTTAGAAATCCTAGTAAGGAAATATTCTCGGAATTGGACGAAATCTTCGCCCAGGGTCCTATTTTTGCACGAAGCTTCCAGAAGACCGAAGGAGAGTCAAAGTGGGGCCACGAGGTGGCCAGGGGATAGGGCGGCGCGGCCCAGGCCCTGGCCGCGCCGGCCTGCCCCCTGGGCCCCTCGTGTGGCCCCTCGCGTTGCCCTTCCGCCTACTTAAAGTCTCCGTCGCGAAACCCCCAGTACCGAGAGCCACGATACGGAAAACCTTCCGGAGACGCCGCCGCCGCGAATCCCATCTCGGGGGATTCGGGAGATCGCCTCGGCACCCTGCCGGAGAGGGGATTCATCTCCCGGAGGACTCTTCATCGCCATGATCGCCTCCGGAGTGATGAGTGAGTAGTTCACCCCTGGACCATGGGTCCATAGCAGTAGCTAGATGGTCATCTTCTCCTTGTTGTGCTTCATTGTTGGATCTTGTGAGCTGCCTAACATGATCAAGATCATCTATCTGTAATACTATATGTTGTGTTTGTCGGGATCCGATGGATAGAGAATACTATGATTATGGTGATTATCAATCTATTGTTTATGTGTTGTTTATGATCTTGCATGCTCTCCGTTATTAGTAGAGGCTCTGGCCAAGTTTTTGCTCTTAACTCCAAGAGGGAGTATTTATGCTCGATAGTGGGTTCATGCCTTCATTGACACCTGGGACAGTGACAGAAAGTTCTAAGGTTGTGATGTCTTGTTGCCACTAGGGATAAAACATTGATTCTATGTCTAAGGATGTAGTTGTCGATTACATTACGCACCATACTTAATGCAATTGTCACGTTGCTTAGCAACTTAATGCTGAATGGGGTTCGGATGATAACTCGAAGGTGGACTTTTTAGGCATAGATGCGAGTTGGATGGCGGTCTATGTACTTTGTCGTAATGCCCAATTAAATCTCACTATATTTATCATATCATGTACATGCATTGTTATGCCTTTCTCTATTTGTCAATTGCCCGACTGTAATTTGTTCACCCAACATGCTTTTATCTTATGGCAGAGACACCTCTAGTAAACTGTGGACCCCGGTCCTATTCTTTACATAGCATACAATCTACTGCAATTGTGTTTTACTATTTTCTTGCAAACATCTTCCACTCGATACGTTTAATCCTTTGTTACAGCAAGCCGGTGAGATTGACAACCTCACTTGTTTCGTTGGGGCAAAGTACTTTGGTTGTGTTGTGCGGAGTTCCGCGTTGGCGCCGGAATCCCTGGTGTTGCGCCGCATCACATTTCGCGACCATCAACCTTCAACGTGCTTCTTGGCTCCTACTGGTTCGATTAAACCTTGGTTTCATACTGAGGGAAACTTGCTTCTATACGCATCATACCTTCCACTTGGGGTTCCCAACGGACGTGTGCATCTACGCGTATCAGGTCTCTCTAAGGTCTTGATATTTTCTGGTGAAGTGTTTGAACAACAAGGAAGACAGTGTAGAGTCTTATAATGCTTGCAATATGTTCTTGTGTAAGTTTTGCTGTACCTGTTCATACTTGTGTTTGCTTCAAACAACCATGCTAGCCAAAGCCTTGTACTGAGAGGAAATGCTTCTCGTGCATCCAAACACCTTGAGCCAAAACCCATGCCATTTGTGTCCACCATATCTACCTACTATGTGGTATTTTTCTGTCATTTCAAAGTAAATTACTTGAGTGATACCTTTAAAATTTCATTCCTTTGTCTTTGCAATATATAGCTCATGGGAAAATAGCTTAAAAACTATCGTGGTGATGAATATGTAGCTATGTGTTTTAGTTCTTATAAGTTGCTTGTTAAGCGGTAACCATGTTTCTAGGGACGCCATCAACTTTTTACCTTTGTTGGATATCATGTGAGATGCTATGCATGTTCGTCTTGTCTGAAGTAAGGGTGATTTATCATGATCAAATGGTTTGAGTATGCATATGTTAGAGAAGAACATTGGGCCGCTAACCAAGGCCATGTATCATGGTGGAAGTTTTCAGTTTGGACATTCATCCTCAATCTCTTATGAGAATATTATCTGTTGTTGAATGCTTATGCATTAAAGAGGAGTCCATTATATGTTGTCTATGTTGTCCCGGTATGGATGTCCTAAGTTGAGATCTATTAAAAACGAGAAATCAAATGCGATTGATCTCCTTGGGCCTTTGTAAAGGCGGCATAGAGGTACCCCTTTGTGACACTTGGTTGAAACATATGTTACGCAATGATAATCCATGTAAATCCAAGCTAATTAGGACAAGGTGCGGGCACTATTGGTATTCTATGCATGAGGCTTGCAACTTGTAGGAAGTATTATGCATAACACATATGAATTATTACTACCGTTGACAAAATTGTTTCCATGTTTTCTAAACAAAAGCTCTAGCACAAAAATAGTAATCCATGCTTCCCTCTGTGAAGGGCCTTTCTTTTACTTTATGTTGAGTCAGTTTACCCACTTCTTTCTATCTTAGAAGCAAACACTTGTGTTAACTGTGTTCATTGATTCTTACATGATTACTTATTGCACTTGTTATATTACTTTATGTTGACAATTATCCATGAGATATACATGTTACAAGTTGAAAGCAATTGCTGAAACTTAATCATCCTTTGTGTTGCTTCAATGCATTCTACTTTGAATCTATTGCTTTATGAGTTAGCTCTTATGCAAGTCTTTTTGATACTTGTCTTGAAAGTACTATTCATGAAAAGTTTTGCTATATGATTCAGTTGTTTAGTCATTATCTCTTTGATAGCAATCTATTGCTTTAGATCACTCCATTCATCTCACATGCTTTACAATAATGTTGATCAAGATTATGTTGGTAGCATGTCACTTCAGAAATTATTGTTGTTATCGTTCTACTCGAGGGCGAGTAGAAACTAAGCTTGGGGATGCTTGATACGTCTCCAACGTATCTATAATTTCTTATGTTCCATGCTACTTTTATGCCAATACTCACATGTTTTATACATACTTTACATCATTATTATGCATTTTCCGGCACTAACCTATTAACAAGATGTCGAAGCGCCGATTCTTGTTTTACGCTATTTTTGGTTTCAGAAATCCTACAAAGGAAATATTCTCGGAATTGGACGAAATCAACGCCCAGGGTCTTATTTTTCCACGAAGCTTCCAGAAGACCGGAGGGGATACGAAGTGGGGCCACGAGGGGCCGAGACCATAGGGCGGCGCGGCCTGGCCCTTGGCCGCGCCGGCCTATGGTGTGGGGCCCCTGTGCCCCCTCCAACCCTACCCTTCCGCCTACTTATAGCCTTCGTCACGGAAACCCCTGTACCGAGAGCCACGATACGGAAATACTTTCAGAGACGCCGCCGCCGCCAATCCCATCTCGGAGGATTCAGGAGATCGCCTCCGGCACCCTGCCGAAGAGGGGAATCATCACCGGAGGGCTCTACATCATCATGCCCGCCTCCGGATTGATGCGTGAGTAGTTCATCCTTGGACTATGGGTCCATAGCAGTAGCTAGTTGGTTGTCTTCTCCTTTTGTGCTATCATGTTTAGATCTTGTGAGCTGCCTAACATGATCAAGATCATCTATTTGTAATGCTACATGTTGTGTTTGGCGGGATCCGATGAATATAGAATATTACGTCAAGTTGATTATCAATCTATCATATATGTGTTGTTTATGTTCTTGCATGCTCTCCGTTGCTAGTAGAGGCTCTGGCTAAGTTGATACTTGTAACTCCAAGAGGGGGTATTTATGCTCGATAGTGGGTTCATGCCTCCATTGAATCTGGGACGAGTGACGGAAAGTTCTAAGGTTGTGGATGTCTTGTTGCTACTAGGGATAAAACATCAATGCTTTGTCTAAGGATATTTGTGTTGATTACATTACGCACCATACTTAATGCAATTGTACAGTTGTTTGCAACTTAATACTTGGAAGGGTGCGGATGCTAACTCGAAGGTGGACTATTTAGGCATAGATGCATGCTTGGATGGCGGTCTATGTTCTTTGTCGTAATGCCCCTGATTAAATCTCATAGTGATCATCATGATATGTATTGAATCTTTATTTGTCAATTGCCCGCCTGTAATTTGTTCACCCAGCATGTTATTTATCTTACTGGAGAGACACCACTAGTGAACTATGGACCCCGGTCCATTCTTTTACATCTGAATACAATCTACTGCAATCATTGTTCTCTACTGTTCTTCGCAAACAAACATCATCTTCCACACTATAAGTTTAATCCTTTGTTTTCAGCAAGCCGGTGAGATTTGTTACGTTGGGGCAAAGTATATTGATTGTGTTGTGCAGGTTCCACGTTGGCGCCGGTTTCACTGGTGTTGCGCCGCACTACACTCCTCCACCAACAACCTTCACGTGCTCCTTGACTCCTACTGTTTCGATAACCTTGGTTTCATACTGAGGGAAACTTGCTTCTATACGCATCACACCTTTCACTTGGGGTTCCCAACGGACGTGTGCTTCACGCGTGTCAATGATCTATCATCCTTTCATGTTTAATGGCTTCAAGAGCGGCTGAGAATAAAAAGCTCCTCTTCTCCTTTGTTTGGACAAGCTAAGTTCATGATTTCTCAAGTATATAGTGTTAGGAGATTTAGATTATTGGTTCAGTTTATATTTAGTGGGTGGACACCCGCGCCTGCTCTTTTGCGACATTAAGGACTTTGGAGAAGAGGAAGAGGAGGAGGGGATAAGGTGGAGAAGGGGTAGATGAGGTGGAAAAAGTTTGAAACTAGAGAATTTTTTTTTGGAATTTTTCAGATTTGAATTTTTTTTTGCGCCACCATCTATACCTCGAAAAACTCTGTTTTCCTTTTCGATTTTTTGGAATTTAAAAATTCTCTAAACTCTCGGAGGGTTTTGAAATTGGATATAAAATTTTGCGTTCATATAAAAGAGATTTTCATCGGAGGTCGTGTGCAACCAGAAAAGTCGTTAATTTTCCTTAAAACTAGATGTCATAACATATGACTATCTCAAAGGGTTTTATTTTTTTCAAATTTCTACCATTTTCTATGATTTTTTTCAAAATTGGAATGGAGATGTCGAGGGGGGGGGGGGGGGGGGGGGGGAGGGCACGGTACTGCTAAGATGACTAGTACTAGTCTGCCCAAAATAGGGCACGCGACTAGTATTTTGCTTCATTCGCGTCCATCAGCCCAATATATTGGAAGCGGGCGGGCAAAAGCACACGCGATTGGTATGCCGATAACAGTCGCGTGCCCCCACTGGCACGCTACGGGTATTTTCTGGACCCGAGTACAGCCGGGCCCCACCTAGTAGTCACGTGTCTTTCTGTCCCGCTCCGCTGCCAGTACGAGCACACCAGTCGTGTGTGCCTTTTTGGCCCGCGACTACTAATATCAGCCAGGTGCATTCAGATGGGTGCGCTACCAATAAGTGTGCTCCTATATCGTTTTTCCTACTAGTTACTCGGGCGTTAATTTCTGGCTGGAGCCTTGGCAACGACGCGACGAGCTGTGGGTGGCTGGCCGCTGAGAGCAGGTTGGTATCAGGGTATGAGTTGCGTGTCTGAGAGGTAGGAGCAGCGCGAGCATGAGTTGGAGGTGGCGCGCCAAGAAGATCCTAGCCGGAGAAGGGAAGGCACGAGGTGCACACACGGCGGCGGAGAGAACGGAGCTGCGGGCGACGGCGGATGGAGATGCGCATGCTGACTGTTTTTCTAAATTACTTTTTTAATGCGACGTGTATATTTTCTCCAACAAAAATTCTTTTAGTACTACTCGGTTGCAAAAGAAGAAATTTGAACCCTTCTACCATCTCCCCGTCCTGACAGTTACCACAATACCACATCAGACTGATAGTGGGACCTACACGTCAGTTTGGTGATTAAATCAGCGTCAGATACGAATCAGTGTTTTCTACTACGTGTTAGGGCTGTAAGTGGTGTTTTTTTAAAACCCTAACGTAAAGTGGTGGTACCATTGCCGCAAATGTGATGGTTTTTCTTAAATTTTGCTGTGCAATTCAAAATTTAAAATTAGTTAAAAGTCAAAACAAATCCTGTAAATAGATATACCTGTAATATCATAAAAAATCTGAACTATTTTTCCACATTCTAATTGTTATGTTTCACTGATATGCAAAGTATCAAGTTCAAAGATTATATGGCTCCAGAGAAGATAAAAGAGAAAAAATGTTTGAGAGAAAGCTAGTATCTTGATGCACTTATTATCAGCCCAAATACATGAGCGCACTGAGCACCAACTCAAAAATTCTCCTCTGGCTAGGTTGTTCTCTCCGTTTTCCGTTAGTTGTGGGGCACGCATACTTCTTTCAAATTTAAATTTCGGAATCTTGTCAAACTTAATTCCCTCTAGCTCTAAATATATGAAACCTTCATAGATTTTATCCTCCATTTTGCCTAATTTGAGGGAGTGCACAAAATCGAAGCGCATGCATCGATCATTCAAGAAGGTTCATCTGATCTTATTATTCCTTGAAGATATCTTCCTGTGACGTAGTACTACAACCGTTCGAAGCAGACTACATGAATCATCACACAGGTAGAAACTGTGGAGAACACACGCGACACAAACAACACACTGATCGATCAATGGCAAATACTTCAGTTTGCCTTCCTGCAGTTCACCCTGACCTGGCCGCTGGTTCCGGTGACAACGCCGATGCCGCCCATCTTCACCATGGCGACACGGAAGTCGTCGAAGAAGCCGGCGCCCATGCCGGACGCGTACCCGGTGGTCTGCGCGTCTGCGGAGCCGCCGTTGAACAGCTGCTGGTCCGAGTGCAGCAGGCCCTTGTTGCGCAAAAGGTTTTTGTAGTAGAAGTTGTCGAAGACGTAGGACGTGGAGGGGTCGAGCGGCGAGGTGGTGTCGTCGCCGTTGCCGTCCGTCGACGGGCATTTCGCTTTCAGCGACGTGGCGAGCGTCGAGTCGAGGGTGGCGTTCTCGTTGTAGAGACGGCCGCGGAAGTTGACGCACCGTGCCTGGCCGATGGTGTGCGCGCCGGAGAGCGCGACCATGTCCTTGGCGGTGAGGCCCTTGTCCGAGAAGGCCTTGATCAGGGCGCCGAGGTCAGAGGTCGGCGCCGGGAGGTCGGTGTTCGCGGCGTCCTGGCTCGACGTCGAGCCGTCCCTCCTGCCAAGCTCCACGTCCCACGTGGGGCCTCCCAGCTACAGTCGATCAGAAGTAGAGTTCAGATTTAACATTATTATTAAGCAAGTGATTTTGAGTTGTGGTCTGAAGCCTGTGTATGTGGTGCTTACGGCGACGACGGAGTCGCGGGCGGCGACGGCGAGGATGTCGGCACAGGACACGACCTTGGCGCAGGACTCCTCGAGCTGCGTCTTGATGTCGTCGACCACCTCGAAGCCGCGAAGGGAGCTCTTGTTGGGCACCGCGTTCTTCTCGCCAGTGGCGCCATCGAGCAGCACTGACCCGTCACAGCCCTGTTCAAGTTCGTCAATTGTTAGTCTTGGAAAAGGGAGAGCCTAAAAAACAACGAGCATACCGCATACGACACTTACATTGACAGTGTACTTTATTGGTTAACCTCGAAAAGAGAGAGCTTAATTAGGTAGGGATGAGCGTACGACACTTACATTGACAAAACAGTCGTGGAAGTGGAGGCGCAGCAATGACGCTCCCATGCGAGATTCTTTGGAGACGGCGGCTCGCACGGCGTCCTCGATGATGTCCAGAGCGTCGGGGCAGGTTTCGTCGTAGAAATCAGTGGAAAGCTGAGCTGAACCAAGCGCGGCAGATAAGAAGATCAAGGCCACGATGCCGCAGAAACCCAAGGTGGCTGCCATTGTTAATAGATAGAGCAAGGCAAGTAGCCAAGTGCAGATAGGTTCCCGTTCTAACTAACTTCACACACTCTATGTAGCTCAAGCTTGTGGTAGTGTGCTTGGATAACTACAGGCAACGTGGTATTTATAGGGGGCATGATCGGGCATGCCACTAGCCACTAGGCACTAGCCCACTATGCGACGTCGTATATTCTTCTGCCCTTCTTGACTTATGGTTTCACCTATTTTTTTAGGGAATAGTGTTATCATCTCTTTATTCATCGTATAATACCGTTGGTTTGACAAAAAAAAATTACAAAATTCAAGTGGTGTTGTAACAAAAAAAAAATACACTCCCGTTAATGTGGGACACTTAATTGAAAAAACCACAATTACAACCTTTAGCTAGCTAATATACTGAAATCTGACCATGTGCCCACCTAGTATCGACTGACACAGGATGGTTCGGCTTAAAATCGGCTTGAACCTGATAGGTAAGACAAATAGATGTGTTTGGTACAAAATGAATTTGAAACTGCACAACAGACAAAACTAGACAACGTGACATGATAAATTACCAGAATACTCAAGGTAAGAGTAGTTATTTTCATTTACTACTCCCTCCGTTCCATGGGAACATGTCGAAAGTTTCTCTAAATTGGACGTATTTAGTCACTATTTAATGACTAGATACATTCAAATTTAGACAAACTTTCGACATGTTTCATGGGACGGAGGGACTATATTTTTTTCACAATTTTCTATGTAATCTGGAATTTTATTAACAATTTGTCAAAAGTTTAGAAAACAGTCAGATCTCTTAAATATGGCTATGCAACCTGAATACTTCCCAAAATACTCAGGTAGATAGTTTGACTTACTAGAATAATGGTTTTAGTTTTTCTACAACCTCAATTTTTCAGGCTCAAATATCTAAATTGCATGTTACACTTTGATGAGTCCATCTTGTACTCAACATTTCTTGAGTTTAACCCCGATATTTTGTGATTTATCTCAGATTATGTCGTCAACAATTTCATTTGGGTTTATTCCTTTACTTTGTTTTTGTAAGATTTTTAGGTGAAATGCACCTCTCATGTACTTATCCCGTTGATTGTAGCCAAGTTGAGATCATTTTATTGAAGTTATAAGATTCCGATGGATTTTCTATATTGAGATCCAAAATATTCTCAAATAAGATAATCACATAGATTGTGTTGGTCTCATCGATATGAATATTGTGATTCTAAGATCACCTCAATCCTAATCCGGATGAAATTTTGGGCCAAAAGTAACAAACATTACACCAACCGGACAAGAGCCGACCTAAGGCGAGACTTGGCAGTTCTACCAACTTCTGTACCATGTGGCATTGTGGCACAAAATAGTTACAAATATCCTATTTAATTCCAATTTTAGCGGAAGTTATTCCTTGTATCTGTAATAATACAAGGAAGGTAAGGTGAAGTTCCAATCCATCAATTATCCCTTGGATCAAATTGGAGGAGGATATAAGTAATATGGAGGATCGACTAGGCCTTTCATTTATTATCAATCATTTGGCTAGCCGACACTAACTCAGAAAGAAAGCATGGTCGCATCAAGAAGGCATGTAGTCCCTCAATAACTCCTAGAGATTCATCCTCCACACCTCCACACCTCCACCATGTGATCCAAAACAAGATGGAAAATATGGAAGCTCCACACCTCCTTGCGCCGTCCACCACCACCTTCTTCATCGTTGCCTCCATCTAGGCTGAAAGTTACTACTTTTGGAATATTAGACGTAGTGATAGCTTTAATGAAACATATGTATATGATTTGGTTGTCTTCATTCATTTATGCTGAGTACTTGTTCAAGTTCTGGGTTGAGTATGATCTAGCTCGAAATGTTGGTCATGAGAATTAGGTGGCCTATGTTGGGAGATGGCATCCATATTATCTTGTGAGAACATTCCACATACATGGAGTAGATAGACGTATTCTTATGAACCATCCACTTGTAATTAATCTTTTCATCTCACAAGTGAAAACAACAAGGAGATTAGTGATTAGATAATGCCTGCAAGGAGTGATAGTCTATGGTTACCATATTGGAATGATTATTTGTCTAAGGAGTAATAGGAATCCATAGAGTATGATGATTGGTTTGGTTTTGTGTGACCATAATATCTTTCCTGAAACATTAGTGTTCGGACGTGGACAAAAAATGTCACACCTCTAAAGTAACATGAGGCTCCATTAGAAGACTGCCTATATAATTACTAGGTTGATGCCTCCTAGTCGCTCTTCTAGTACTATTGAAACAGAAAGCATATAAACCACCTTTCACAATCCTCAATCTTATATCTATGATTTGTTTCTTTATGTAATTTTAGCAACTTAGGTTTTTTTAGCTTAGACTTTTGTCAATAGTTTTTGTGCCCTAGCAATATATAGAGTGGAACATTTTCAAACCATTGTTTGGTTTGCATTAGGTGACATGCGTAGCTATTCCATAATCTTTGGCTAATACTTATCTTAAAAGGTACTACACTAATTCATTCAATTCTAGTCAACACAATCTATTATATATGATGGTGCTAGCGTGTGGTTTTGCTTAAATATGTGTAGCAATGTGATCTTTTATATACATTGGGCTCAACATTTATTATGCAGTAATGGTCACACTCTTGATGGATTCAGATGGTACATTAGTACTTGTTGTTCACTAAACCTATTCTTATATACTCAGGTTGGCCCTTCAAGCATAGAGATTTGCAGATTTGCAGGACAATATTAATTAACCATAAGAGGGTGACTAAGGTTTATCCAACCATGGGAGGTAGAAGAACAAATGAATCTTCCTTCCTCAAGCAATCATGAATGTCTCTAGTACTTTCTAGTTCAGTTGTGAGTGCACTAGTTGCATAGTGTCACAAGATATTGACTAAGTAAAAAAAGTGAATTAAATCAAAACACAAATAAAAAGTACACAAAATATTTTTAAGGTGTTTCTTAAATGGGAAATATGGCATTCGTTCATAGGTTTACTGGTAGCATCTCTTATAAGCATGATATCAAAGAATGAATACCACATATATTAAATAATAATGTTCCAAACATACACATAATTGTAACATGATTGCATGATAAATTATATAGGCAGTACATTGATACATCCAAGCAACCATAAACCTAAGAAATCACTCGGCTGAAACTTCATTTATGGTGTCCAAAACCCATGTATACACATGGATATTAAGTAGTAGAATACATAGCACCACATTAAGTTTTATGACGTATTGTTAGAAAGTAATCTACATCCATAACAATAATGAGATAATTAACAACTCCATTTTACCCTTAGTGAGTCGATCCAAGAAAGTACTATCAAGTAGAAGTGTTTACACATTTTGAACTGCCACTAGCCAAATCACACATATATATGCTCACATCATCTAATGCACTCCAACCGCTATATCATGATATGATCATAACCCGACTAAGATTAGTTAGACCCAAGAACAAGAGATCCAATATGCATACACAGATAATTTACCCAATTAAAGATAACATAGATATATAGGAGAACTGAATTCAGAAATAAAAGTGACCAATAAATAATATAGATAATCATAACATGCATGTACGACGCCTGATATGATTTTACACGCGGGGATGGGGGCAATCTTGGTCATATTATAGTACATCACACACACTTCACCGTGGGATGGGGGCAATCTTGGTCAAATTTGCCAGAGAATTGCTTTCGTAAGAGCATATGGATATGATGTTTGTATGCTATGTCTATGTTTCATAATATTTCCTCAACCACGTAAAACCTCATAATAATAAGATGTGACTCGAGGAGATGGGAGAATTTTTTTGACCAAAGGATACTCAGAGGCGACGCAGGTGGGCCCATGTGGTAGGCTTGAAAGAATGAGTATGCACAAGCCCCTTGTGGCCCTCTGCACACACTTAGATATCTTCCTATAGTTTTTTCTCAAGTTTTATATTTCTCAGGAAAATCTTGTAAAATAGACACTTTGAATGGAACTACTACTTGCTAGTTATTTTGTGGCCTAGATCTAAAACAATCAAATTATATATGTACTTGTGATTCTGGTAGTTGTTTAAGGTTGACATGATATAAACTAGTTGAGCTATGTCTCTCCTAGTAGATAGTAGATGTCCCTTTATGTTGATCTTTCAAATCAAGTGGAATGATGTAAGTCTGGATGAAGTAATTAAATGATCTTTATTCTCTGCTAGTATTGTCAACACCACAGGGGAGATAGACTGCCGTTCACTCCAATGTACTAATTTTTTTTGATGATATATATCTTTAGTTTATGCTGCGTAGCTACAAAATTAAAAGTTGCACACTCAGTGGTTTTATCTCAAAATTTTACATGATAATTCTTTGGTTCTCAATCTGTAATTGGTTTTTGATTTGATATAGTTTTAAATTCTCATGTTTGGGAAATGAATGTTGTGATAATTAAGTTACTAAGTCAGATGAACCCTAATATTAGAAATAACTAATAACTTAACTTTATTTAGTATGGAATTAGGGAATAAACCGATGATTTTTATGCATGATTTTTTATACAAAATTATATGTTATTACTATTAGAGGGTTTAGAGTGTATAATTTCATACTTTGATTTTTTTATTTTCATGCTTTGTAATTTTCTATATTCGTACATGTCCAATGAAAATTAGATGATAAACTAATCTAGATGACTTAATATCACTCTCATAGTCATGCTTATGTAAGTTTTCTATGGTTTAGATTTGAAGGCACACATGAATCACACAAAAAGGAACCTGAAATATTTGCAAGTTCGATGTAAGAATCGTCAATGATTTCTTGTAGTGTACCAGTCAGATTAGTTTTCTAGCGGAGCACTCTGTTGTTTACAAGTATTATCGTGGAAACAAGCCTTTTATATGTTCTTCGCAATATTTTGAGTGATACAGACACACAAGAGTTCAAATATCCTAACCTCTGCAAAGCAAAACTTTATAAAGTACCTAGACGGGTACAAAACCTGCTTAATTATGTTCAAGTTTGCTAAACACAACAATGAAAAGTAACTCATGCCGCTATTTTAGGTCGTTCCAAAATGTATGATTGTCTACTTTATGCTATTTTTCCTTTGAAGTTTATTATTAGTAACATAGAAAATAGTAAGACAATGTATACTTCATTGTGAATAGTTTTGCACATAACTTCTACTATTTACCTATGACCTACATTTCTTGAGAGAAGGTTGTACAATTGACAACACATGATTTGGTAGCTATATGTGCCTACCTTACACTAGATGTTTCACGAATTTAGTTGCATAATAGTCTGTTTCAGTCAGAACAAGAAAAATGTAGTAATGGTGCCTTTATTTACATTCAAAAAATATGGAACTCTACTATGTGTGAAGGTAGTCCGGAAAACATGTATGTTCTACCACTATGGTTATTTGCTGAAAAAATATCTGAACTTTCAGTATTTACTTGTCTCATAAATATCTTAAGAGAAGGTCCTATAGTGCACAAATTCTGGAGGATGTGCTCTTTAAGGGATGTTCTTCGAGTGTGTGGGTGTTAGTTTTCAATTATTTTTTGGTGCGTCTTATCTTCCGTTTATTCTGGCGTTTAAGTTCTCATAAAAAAATATGTTGCGCTTGCAGTATGTTAGATAATGATAAACCAGTTGGTACTCGAGCTTTTTTACTCGTCGTCATATGGTTCGGAATTTGTACAATAAGTACTAAAGGAGATTAAAATTGAGTCTTGGTTAATTGAAAAATGGAAGGGGTGTACGGTCAATGTAGTGTGTTTACCTTGGTGTTTAGGAGTATGGTATACTATGAGTCTATGATTTTGATTTGCCTAATGGCCGTCGACTATCACACAATTGCTTCTAAATAAAATCTTATTAAATAAGCTTGGTACAACATTATATTGTTCGATGAACACACAAACTATTAAATGTCAAAGCAGTACATTTTTGGCACTGCACAAAATTCAAAATATGTGTGCAATTCACATTACATGAAGCAATGCTACCTCTAGTTGTGGCTCTAATCGGTATCCCGGATCGGAAACAAGAGAAATCCGGCCACTTGGATTTTGGCGGTCTAGTTGGGGACACTATTTCAAAGCTACGATCAACATGTGGGGCCAAGTTCACACAATGAAGCTTAGCGTGCCACTTAAAAACAACCTTACGAACAATTGAAGCAACAGCTCCACAATTTGTAAGACCTAAATATCCAAGCCCAGGTGTGAATAGCGGCGCGGCGCGGTTAGTCTGACCGGGGTCAACAAATTAGGCGTGCCGCACGTACACTCTTTAGACAGTACTCTTAAATCTCCGCATGAACTTTACGCTAAAGCAATGAAAAGCTCGTACTTAATTTGAAACTCATGGATAGACGCATTGTTGCGGATCTCCCAAACTTCGTGGCTTTATCCGGCATGCTCGTGTGCTGTTTCTTTGCCCTTCATTCTTCACTCCTTGCCAATGTGGAAGCACTTGGATCTTGTTCCATTTTTTATCCTACCTTTTTGTGATTCTTTTCTTGATCATAGTCGACTGGGGAATCAAACCAAATAAAATACTTAAGCATTTGCAATTAAATATTGGATTAGGCAGTTTCAGACATGGATTAGGCGGTTGAAAGGTCTTGACAAAGAGCTGTCCTAGCGCTGATCGCGGCGGTGGCTGGCGTGGCACACATGCATGCTTGCCAAACTTTTGGCCTTGCCCTTTAGACCTTATAAAAAAACTTTTGGACTTCAGTATACTGCGAGAATGATCCAAGAGTTAAACATCACGAAGGCTTGCTCCCCAGCTGCTACAAATGTCGTCGTGCGTGCCATTGCGAGTGGCGCGCGCATGATCACGACAAGCAGGCTCCGGCAATATATTGGCCAAATCACTTGGAAATTAGTCTGACTCCTTCCGCGCCCTTTATTTCTCATGTCACCACGTTGGCTGAGACTCCGAGTCTCTCTTCAGTATTGCCGGTCAGGATGTCAAATGGGATATTCTAAAGGCGGCAGAAAGTTGGAAATCCAATTTGGGCTCCCGGATACACATAAACCTATTGTTTGCACACAAATTTTCGGAATTTTATTTATTTTTTATGTCATGTCTAAAAAGACAAATTTTGACGCTTAAACATAATTATTCACTGGTTTTTTTACGCATGCCATGTGAAAAAATCATGAAATTGGTGTGCGGACATAGAATATCTGGATATACATAATTTTTATTATTATAATAGGTTCATATGATCGGACATGGTGCTTTTGCTCATGGGTGCATATGCCCCCTTTATTTAAAATACATTTTAAATGTATTCAAAAATAACGTAAAAAATTAAAACAAAATATTGCGCATACATCTTAACATCTTACGTGTTCATGTAGTCGTTTCAAGAAAAAGTGAACTGTTCTGTGGCTTGTGCAAAAAAGATAAAAATAACAATGCTAAAGAAAGGCTTTTTACTAGGCATTTGTTTGTCGTTTTTTGCACAGGTCACAAAAAGTATCATTTTACTACGAAACTGTAAGCAACAACATAGAATGTGGAGATATACGAGCTAAAAAAATTCACATGTAGATTATTATGTCGGTTTTTGTCTTTTTTTTTAACCAAAATTTGTTTTTTTACACACGGCAGAACATAAGGCATATAACATATTCACATGTAGAACATGTCAGATGCTGAAATAATTTTATGAGCATATAACATATTAAAATGTACATAAGGCATTTTTTATATTTATTTTATCGTTTTCAAATATATTTAAAATGCATTTCAAACAAAGAATGCATACGCATTTCAAACAAAGAATGCATATGCATCTGCATCTTGGACTAGGTGCAGAAACACCGTTTCCACAGACAATGAGCATTACAGTCTGCAGATATATCCCCCTATCCAGAGTCTGATAACTGTGGCATGCATGGTTCAGAGAACTGAGCTTTCTGTTGCAACAATATTGGGTTGGTGTGGTGGGTTCATAATCACAGTGGGAAGGTCCACGTACTTTTGACATCCTGACCGGCGGCAAGTGCGTCACGGACTTGTGTGGAGATTTGGTTGTCACTGGCACCGTGCAGCACACAAGTCTTTTTTTTTTTTTTGGAACGAGCACACAAGTTCTCGACAAAATGCTCCCATGGTTTCTTCCATCTTCTAGAGTCTCGGAGCATTAGGGCATCTCCAGCTAGCTGATTTATTGGGTTCTGGGTTGTTCGAACAGGTTCGCGTGGATAGACAAACCACCGACACACGCTTCAGCGGTGCGATCCAAATAAACCAATCCGTCCGACGTGATCCAATTTGGTGAACGAATGCATCTCCGTGGAACACGCGAGTGTCCGCACGTCGGTCGTTAGGTTCGGCTTGTAAGTGTCACATTATACTAGTTAACTAGGCCATGATAGCCCGTGTTTTGCCGCGCCCGTCCATCTTACTGACAGAATAAGATGTATTTTTATAAACATGTAGTAGCATGCAACATGGAAGTTGAAATATTAGCTAAATTTCTTAAAATCTAAGGACATACAAAATCATAGATTTCTGGATTAAGAAAACAAAACAAACTTATATCAGCATAATTTCTCTGCAATTGTAAGACTAGTCATTGAAAATGTGTTCTAACTTGCTAGGAGTTTTACAATTTTCATTAAAGAAAATATATTAATATCAATAGATATCAATTACACCTAGCCTCTGCAACAACGCAATACTCTAATGGTAGTACGGATGCATACATCAAAAAAAGGAAGAAAACTAAGAAAACAAAAGTCGCTCTACGGTATTCCAACCCTAGCAACAAGAATACATCCACCATCAAGACAACACCTGAACTTCATGCTCTTCAAAAGAGACACCTCCTAAGGAAGTAGTGCACAAGCGTCGTTGTCGTCTGATAAAAGATCTTAGGTTTTCACCTTGAAAATAGTTCCCGCTCACAAAACAATGCCTCCAACAACGCCATTGCGAGACAGAACCAATTAATGCCAGACCCAGAACCAAGCAAATCCCTCAACAACACAAAGGCTTAAAATTCCATTGCTAGTACTCCAATTCGGCACTCATGGTATTCTCCACCTCTAATTTCGCCATGGAGCAAAATATCTCCAGATGGCAAAAAAAAAAACAGAGCTTCGTGCCGCTCTGTCTAGAACCAAATGGCCGGAATAAACACATGTGTGCACACGACCGAATACCATCCGATCTAGCAAACTTCAGGCATAAGGTGCGTTGTTATATTCGTCGGCGGAGCCTTCCGAACTCACCACTCCGGCCGGCCAGATCAAGAAGTGCCAGGCGGTAGGAAGGTTTCCTTCTTCGCACAAGAGAAACCCTAGGATCGCCACCTTTATTCATCTGAACCAACAGTCCCCTCACCACCGGCCAAGAGGAGAAGAAGGGCATGGCAGGGGCTCGGTGCAACACAACACATTGGGGCCCTTTTACCCAGAATAAACAAGTGCAATCCTTCTAACAAATTGGAGTTTGGTCAAAAAAAGAATTCTAACAAATTGGAGTAGTATCAATTCAGTCTGGTTCAACTGATCTTCTCAATTGCACACGTTGGAATTGGATGAACAACAATCTATATTCTAATAAATTCAAACGTCTCAACTGCACACGTTGGCTCAATAGGAATCAGTGTTTGCGGGCAATTCCATGGTTTACTTGAGTAGTATGCTAGTTGCTAGCTAGCCAACGCTAGAACCCCCTCCGGCCCTTTGCTATCAGATCTCTCAAAGCGGTCAAGTCTATGGAGAATGCGATAATGGGGACGTACTTTGGGGAGCCCCAGAAGCAGGGCGATCGGATGAAAAAACGAACCAATGAACTTGCGGCTAATACAGAAGAGTTACACTAACCTTTGCAAATTACGGAGAGATTTGCAACTAATTGATGAGTCGGCGTCAAAACACATCACGCCGCAGGCGGTGCGCCGACGGCGTTGTCCGCGGCATTACTGTTTTCATCAGGGGCAACCAGTCAAACGGAGATTGGAAACGAAGAAACAAAGGCGAAAACGAGGGACTCGAGGCGGGCGTCGCTCGGGGACTCGGGGGGAACCTATGCGTAGCTCGTTAGCGTAGGCATCTTGTTCGTTCGTTACCTACTTTGAGCGGAATGAAGCAGTTGATAATATCACACGTACTCTACGGGAATCTGCTTAGATTTAAAATCCGAATTTCAAAAAGTACAGATTTCAAAATGTTCAAAATAAAAAAATTAAAATTATAAAATGTTTAAATTCGAAAATTGTTCAGATTTGAAATTTGATTATATTTCAAAATTGCTTGGATTTAAAAGTTGCTCATATTTGAAAATTTCTTATCTTTAAAATTTTATCAAACTTAAAATTAGCTTAACTTTGAAATTTGCTCGAGTTTAAAACTTGCTTACTTTTAAAATTTGCTCAAAAACAGAAGAAAGAAAAAACAAAAAGAAACTGAATGGCCCAAAATTGCCCCGTTAGCGGGCACGGCGTATCCCCCCCCCCAATAATGCTAGACCTACGGATAGTCTGTTACGGAAATTATCCTACGGGATTACGTGCATGTTGTTGGTTGGTTATCTGGTTTGAGCATCGCGTGATTTCAGGCCCCAACCTCCTCTAATTCTCCACCACGTCATCCCGGAACCAAATTCCGTAGCCTGTAGTCCGTAAGTGTAGCATTACTGACACACCCCCCCCCCCCCAGGCGACAGATAGTTTTTGCCGTCGCTCGATTGTTGTCTTATTGGTCGCTTCAGTTGAGACAAAGGCCAATCCCGCGAATGGGCTTTTACCACCTTAGTTGATTTTCTTGGAGACAATAATACCACAACTTAACTATTTTCCTGTCAGAGCCCTGGGAATTGAGGCCCTGGTGCGGTTACACCGGCTGCACATGCTAGGGCTGGCCCTGAGGAGAAGGCCTTGGTCGCTAGGGTTTGTTGGCGGCCTCTGGAATAGTCCGTCGAGTCACATACATATTGTAAGGCAAGATGACAGCTTGACAAGTATGCACGTTCAACCTTGAATGATCTGGTACCACACAGATGCATTCAGATCGTACAACTGAGTCTTCTCATCGTGAGCTCAGAAGTTGTTCCATGTAGTGTCTCCCACTCGTCTGATGTGATGCTTTCAAAAATAGATCTATTGCCCGCACTCTTGAGCCTCTCCTTTATCTCCCCGTGCTGCTGTTGTTCTTGGTAAGGGACCCCGTGTGCCCGTCACAAGCTCTACTTTGGGGCAGAACCTGTATTGCTTAATCAGTGCATTTAGTTGTGCTTGATGCATGGACTTTGTCATGCACCTGCGAGGAAATCTGACATGCCATGAACTTCCAGATCAGAGTGACAGAAGGATGATCAGTTTCAAGGTTCCACCGATTTTAATCTACACGAGAATTCCGTAAATCAAAAAATGATCATGTACGCAACTTGATCCCTTACCAGAGAACATGTGCATCAATCCTTACAGTGCATTATCTCTTGATTTGCATCTTCTGCCACTCCTACGAATTGAACTGAACACAGCCAACTACCCATGTTTTTTGGAACATAAAGAATCTGTTTGCAGCTGATACGTAAAGTGATGAATGGAAACACACTAAATCCATTAGAAACTATTTATTCTTCCATGGATTTTTTTTAAAAGAAGTATGAAATAAAATGACATGAAATCAGGTCAATTAAGGATAATTTGTATAAAATTACTGGCTGCAGATGCATGTGCTCGGAACAATAGCTGATCTATAAGGTGATACACCGATTGAAAACTTGGACAAAACCTAGCTCCAGATACAGATCATCTTTCATACCTATCGAATATCATCTTAGAATAAAAATTGTGATATAAAGTTGTCTTTGCTACATCTTTGAAGCTGGGAAAATAAATTTACAAGTGTACTAATATAATTCCATAACCTGGGTATCAATTTATATGCTTCTACATATGTGTGCCAATAATAATAAACTACTAGACAATTTCCCGCGCACTGCAGCGGAATTTAATGGACAAATTCTATGCATGTATATAATATAAATTAAATCTGTAGCATACATCAAAGGGAGTGTTGTCTAAAACATCTTACCAGTTGAACACACCAAAAATAATAAGAAGGAAAAATAATAGGGTACTGTTATTTGAATGGACACCACGTTTTTTTTGTTGGCAGGCCTAGTTTTAGTCATTGCCTCCAATAAAGCACATGCCTCACCTCTGCATGACATCCTGTGCACGTTCTTCGGAAGTGAAGGAGCGCTATGCCCCATACATGATTGTAGAACCTGCAAGGGAACTTTAAGGGAAAAGGACAACAAATACAAAATGATAACATATATTCTGGCTATTAAATTTGCCAAAAAAACAGCTATTCTAGAAGAAATATAACTGAAGTAGTAGCTACTCTAGAAAAACAAAACTGAAGTGGCATGGTCTGCCAGTGTGTGATTACTGCTGCAAGAACTCACACGTCTACCGGTTGAAAATAGGATTACCTAGTGCTTTCCCTCGTGAGAACAACTGTGTCATGCATGCCACCCAAAGCAAAACAAAATTTGGTATTGGAAAGTTGAGTGGATAGCTGCTGATGATGTGGCACCATGGTAAGGTGGATAGCTTGCATGTTGAGAGAAATCAACTTAATGGGTTGCTCCTATTTAGATATTATAGATGACACCTTTACTCATGTTCACTCTGGGTGAAATTAGCCACGACGACATGACAGGGTATTCCAATAAATAAATGACAAATATCATAATCATGTATTTTTAGTTCTTTTAGTGGAATTTATCCAAGTTGATATAGCTTGGAAATACCAAAAGTGAAGGTTCTCTTAATTTATATCATAATTATGATGTCCAAGAAACACTAACTCTATACACGTTTCTAAATTTGATGTGGTTTGATAGAACTAACGACCGTTTGGGAATTCTGGCACAGGCTGGCTCGAATTTTTCCAATTTTTTTTAATTTTCTTAATCTCTCATCTGTATAATTTTTAACTCTAACTAAACTTAATCTTTAGTCAAATTACACTAATGGTCTAACTTCCCAATTGGTCACCCATCCTCACACTACTTTAACCCTAGCACGCTTAACGTCTCCATTCCTTTCGATTGAGCTCCCAAGAAAGAAAATGACATGAAAGGACGAGATGTCGCCTAGAGGGGAGGGGGGGCTGAATAGGCGTTTTAAAAACTCTTACGGATTTGGCTTGTAAGAATGTGGAATTAAACTAACGTTTAATTTACAAGCACAAAACCTAAATATGCTAGGCTCAACTAAGTGCAACAAACAGCAACTAGAGCTAAGCAAGATAGGCACAAGATATATATATGAACAACAAGTGATAGCAAGATATAATAGATACTTAGCTCGATGGCTATCACAATGAAAGTAGTATAGAAATAATCGAGGCATGCGGAGACAAAGATGTATTCCCGTGTTCCCTTCCTTTGCAAGAAGGTACGTCACGTTTGGAGAGGTGGGGATCCCACGAAGGATTTCCTAGCACCACGAAGGTTCACCTTCTTCTCCGAGCCTATCATACGAAGGAATAACCCCTTTCCTTGTGGTTAGCTTTTCCTTCACAACAAAGATGGCAAGCTCCACAACCACTTCACATCTCCATGAAGGAGAAGCCTCGAGCCCCTTCACAACCTTCCACGAAGAGGTCACCGGGACACCAACCAAGCCAACTAGGAGGTCACCCTCCAAGAGTAACAAGCTCACGGTCTCTCACTCGAACTAATCGTGATGGAGAGCTCAACACTATGCAATGAGGCAAAGAAAGAACACCAAAGGTGTTCGACACTCAAATCCCACCAAAGCAACAAATACTAGGATGGAATTAGAGAGGAAGAAAAAACGAGAAAATCAACAAATGACTCCAAGATCTAGATCCAAAGGGTTCCCTTCACTTAGAGAAGAAATGGATTTGTGAGGATTGTAGATCTAGATCTCCTCTCTTAGATCCCTCAAGAATGAGCAAGAATCATGGGGGGAATCAAGAGATAGGGCAAGTTCTTCAAAGTTAACAATGGAGGAGAGAGAGTGGAAGGACTTACTCAGCTCAAGGTGGAAAGACCTATTTATAGTCTAGGAAAAAATAGAACCGTTGGGTGAGAAAACAGGCAGAAAATCGGCCCATCCGGCCAGCCAGCCGGTTCATCGGGCCGGGCGCCGGACAGGCCGGCGCACAGGCCGGGCGGGGTGCGGGTGGGCTGCGTAGCAGCCAAAAGGGCCCAACCGGGGCGGGCTGATCGACCGGGCGCTGGGCCAACCAGTCCGGCGACACCGGGCCAGGAGCCGGTCATGGGCCGGTGAACCCCTAGAGCGGGCCTGGTGTGCACGAGCCCAGCTGCCGGTTCTCACCGGGCAAGCCGGTGGAGGGCTCGGCGGGGCCGGGCATTGGGCCGTATTTCGCAGGACCCCTGAAAGTCTTTTCCCGAACTCCGATTAATATGAAACCAATTTTGTTGGAAAGATAACGACAAATAGAACCCCAACATAAAACAGGAAATATTGAGATTCCTCACAGATATTTTAGATGATTTTAGAGAGGGAGCCTCCCAACGTTAAGAAACGGTAAAGACATCCAAACTCAAAAAAGCAATAGAAGATGCATGTGGATTCCGTTCTCGATGAACTTGGGCTTGTTGAGAAGCTAGCAACAAGCTCAAGAACCTCACATAGGGAAACACCAAGAAGCAATAGGGATATGCAAAGTATGCAAAGGATTGAGCTCCCTAAGACGATGCGATCAAGTTACCCAACCGAAAACCCCTCTTGATAGTGCGGCTATCTATCCTATAACCCGATCTCCCAACAACCACCTTGAGACCGCTAAAAGGAAAACCTAGCAAGGTCATACCTTTGCCTTACGCAACCCGCTTGATATTGATGACAACGCTTCAAGTTCCATCAAGCCGGAGTGCATCACTAGATCATTGTTGTTTCGTGAAGACTCATGATTTGCTCCCCCATACGCCATTATGGGATAACTGCATTAAGCACATCTTCACATGTCCATTATCACTAAATGGACGACAAGTTTCAAGCATGCGATCCTCTTGAGATGCTCAACTTAAACTTGCCCAACTCAACCTTGATGACGATCACCACTTGATGTCATCCTCTCATGGGCTATATGAGATCTCACTTTTGATGCATGCACATGGAAAGATACCTAACCCACATAGACAACACAAGAGCACATATATGATGAGTTAGTTTATAAAGCATAATTGACAAGGATTACCATACCACATGACTTCACGTGACACATTCTTCATGCTTCATATGTTGAACAAACTTAAATATATTCTTCACTCTTTGTATTGGTCAATTTTGTATCTTCTCATGCTCTATCATACTGTCTTGAGGTGTATAAAGAACTCTTCATTTGTTTGGATGCTCTAAATCTTAGTCAACCATGGCTCAACTTATGAGACTATAATGACACCGAATTAGAGCCATATCTTAAATTCTTCACTTGGAAACAAGCACTCAAGATATTGATCATTCATTGATTTAGCACATAAGCTAGAGCATGGCTAATATTGAGTTCCACATATATAAAAACTCTATCTTCATTTCTTCTTCTTGATCATATCACATATATGTCTTCAAATCGATGATCTCGATGCCAATACTTAAGATATATATTTATCGTCATGACATCCATACTTGAATCCAACACATGGACTACAAGTATTACTTATGTAATATTCCTTCATATAAACTCAATAAAAACATTAGTCCATAGGGGTTGTCAATTACTAAAACCACACATAGGGGCAATATACACTTACATGACACCTTGTTGATAATACAACCATATAAATCATATTAACCCTTACAATGTGATATCACAACTCTTTATAATTTTTTATTTTAAATAATTATTTAAATTAACATCAATGATTAAGTAATAATAATCTTTATGCAGGATGAATTTTTTTAAATAAATAAATATATAATATAATATCATAAATTTCTCACAAAAACTAAAATTTTCCTGCTTTCATATTTCCATGAAGAACGACGAAAAATGAGAAGAAAGATACAAGGGAGAGAGATAAAAGTAGATGAACAGGAAAAAGTAGTAGATTGATTTGTTTAATTGGTGTTGATTCATCGGCCTGCACCCCTCAAGTATATAAGGAGCGGCTGGATTTTCCGTGTAATAAAGAGGGTTGGATTCACGTCCAAAACCCTAAATTGGGTACAATTCGGATGATTTTGGCCCGAACATTCCATAATTGTTCGATCATAAACTAGCAGTACCTTGTGGGCAACTTTGAGGCAGTAAACAACTTCAAATCAAAATCTCATAAAAAGCAAAGTTGTTCATCTCGAAAAAACGAAGAACTTTCATGTTGATCACTTTTCCATCTGAGTCCATCTTGACTGCTTAAAATCGGCCGAACGTGAAATAGTTCGTCCAGTTGGCAGATTTTGAACGATTTCTTTACGCTTCCGACGAGACATCGGAATCTTCCATGGTTGATAAAGTGCGTTCTTTCCAGAGGTTGCATACTATCTCGGATCGTGATGACCCAAAAATCAAAGTTGCTTGTTTCGACGAGACGCATAACTTTTGTTTCTATCACTTATTTATTCGAGGTCATCTTAAAGAAGCTCTAGTGGAAGCCTTCATATATTGATCCTCGAAGTTACCTCTTCTGTCAGCATAATCAGCTATCAAGCCGAATCATGGCACAACTTAACATGATGGACATGATGTCTCTTCAATGAGCAATAAAAACTCGCCGAGTGAATCTTTTCAATTCCGTCTCATCTATGTTCATCTGTCACTGCGGGGTTATGTCTTTCAGTGGCGGGCCTATGTTGAAACAAAACTGGGCCATGGCCCGCCCAGCTCAGCCCAATACACTGAAGAGTGGGAAGAAAAATTGGCCCAAAAATGCAAAAATATATGATCTTCTTTGGGCTGGCCCGCCCAACAATTGTGTTGTAGTTCCGCTACTGATGTCTTTGATTAGCTATCGGTCCAAAACAAGTGTTAACACATGGAGGGCAACCTAACCGGACTAGCTAAATCACCTCAGCAAGAAAACTGGAGAGATCCATGGCTAGTTTTGCTTTGAAATTTCCTCTTCCCTGTCGAACACGCATGCTGATCTAACATTTCTTGACGTGTCAATTAATCCGTCCTGCTTTAGTCCATTCGGTTTACTGCTAGGGCGCTGTCTTTTTGGACTTCGAAGTCAGCCGGAGAATTGGTTCCAGCCAGCCAATAATTTGCAGGTGATGGATTCCTGCCTGTCTATATCTACTAGTATTACAGTAGCCTACCGGTGAAAGTGGTCAACGTTGATGTCAACTAAGAAGAGACCAGCTTTTTTCCTACAAGCTATAATTAAAGAAGACATTGATCGACTACTGGCACGAGCATCCACTATTGTCTAGCTAGTTCCATAACCAAATTAGTTCCTGTAAGCTTGCCACATACTTACGTTGATACTTTAGATCTGGGCACTGCCAGTCTAAATTGCAGGAGACGATGTTTCTTCCTCTCCTTTCCTCCGTTCCTTCCCCACGAGCAAAGCTCCTCATTCCATTAGTGGTATGGATGGCACTTCAGCTCCTCGCGGCTGCTGTTACCGCTGCTGCCCCAGTGGCGTTGCCTGGCTGCCCGGAGGCCTGCGGCAGCGTCACCGTCCCCTACCCCTTCGGCTTCCGGAAAGGCTGCTTCCACGCAGGCTTCAACCTCACCTGCGACGAGACGCACCATCCGCCGAAGCTGTTCCTGGGCGACGGCGTGGAGGTGGACGAGATCTCCCTGGCCGGCGGCACGGTGCGTGTCCAGAGCAGGATCTCGACCTTTTCGGGCTCTACTTACAGGAACCTAACCGCCCAAACAGCGGACAGAGGCAGCCCCGTGAAGCCATCTATCAACTCAAGCGGCCTCTGGTCCGGTGGCCTGACGAGCACCGGCATGCAGCTCGCCGTGTCCACCGAGCACAACGTCTTCGCGGCCGTCGGCTGCAACTTCATCGCATATCTCGCTGCCAATCCGGGAGGTTCCGAGTACGTGAGCGCATGCGCCGCGCTGTGTGACAACAGTTTCCCGGCACCCGAGGACACCTCATGCTCCGGCATCGGCTGCTGCCGGACGTCCATCGCGCAAGGTTTGCCGGTGTACGGGGTGAAGTTCAAGGATTTGGACCAGACAGATGATAGTCCGTATACACGCAATGTGTCGGGCGGCGCGTTCATAGTCGACCGCGAGTGGTTCAACGGGGTTAACGTAGGCGCCCTACAGAATAACACATTCCATCAGTTTGGTAGCTATGTCTATGGATCTCATGGGCATCAACAGCATAACACGACCAGTCCCAACGTGATAACCAGCGTGCCGACCGTGCTGGAATGGTGGCTGGATTTGCAGAGCGATCGTGACTTGCTCGTGTTGAATCCCGGTTCTGGTTCTGCTTTGAGATGCGTAAGCATAAAAAGCTCCGCTGCTCCTCTTGAATCGGACGACTCCAAAGTAAGGTGCAACTGCTCCAATGGATACGAAGGCAACCCTTACGTCACCAATGGATGCCAAGGTACCACCGTTCTGCTCACTTCAATTCCCTATGTTTTTCATCCATTGGCATTTACTTGACTTTCTTTATAACACCTGCGTTGTTAAATATACATATTTACCCGTATGGCCATTAAACAGTTAACAGTGGCGGCCCCAACATTTTAGCGAAGGCTAGCTATGTCGCAACAAACTTTTGCAGTATCTAGTGAGAATGATTTATCTTAGAATATAAAGAAGAAATGATGACTCCGAAATATGATTAAATAATTACATACAATTTTATTTGTCTTGTAATCGAAAAGATAAATTGTCGAACATATGTAGAACGGGGTGATTGATGCATGCAGTCCAATATTAATATATCCATGTAAATGATACAATCTGATTTTGCAATGCCTGAGAACATGTACTTCCTCCGTCTAAAAAAATGATGTCTCAACTTTAGATAAATTTGAATGTATCTACATATTAAAATAGTTTAGATACATCTAAATTTTGATAAAGTTGAGACATGCTTTTATGGATGAAAGGAATATATAGTTATCTTAGAGAACTAAAATTAGTCAAGGAAATTTCATAATATATTGCGAGAAAATGGAAGCATCGGCAACATTTATTTGGGTGGCCCAAACAAAAACAACACTGGTTAATAGGACATAGTTCTTCTGTTTCATAATTTTTGTTATGATTTTAATGAACTAAAAACCTAAGAACATAACAAGAATTATGAAAACAGAAAATGTATACTCCGTCCACAAAAAGATATCTCAACTATAAATAAACTTGGATGTTTCTAGATATTAAAATAGTTCTTAATATATTCAAATTTTGATAAAGTTCAGACATACTTTTATAGGCGGAGAATTGTTAACTTTTGATTGTCATTCGCTAATCTCGTTCGGACAATTTCGATGCTCTCAATATGCTTATTGAGTCGAAGGGGTAAATTAGGTGGATATAACGCGCATTTTCATAACTTAGGTACTACGGAACCCGATTAAACTTACTCTGCCATTAAGTTACATAATTACTCAACCACTAAGTTACAAAAAAAATTGGGAGGGGGAAGTTTCCTTGTGTTCGTCTGAGACTTGTTATTTTTGTCTAAACTACATATTTTTAAATTTGGGTATGAAAAATAGCACGCACGTACATACGTGAATCCTCTACATGGAAAACGGTTTAAACCCGGGTGTCACCGTGTATTTCTAGGCGGGAGAGGATTTTTCTCCATTTTTAACATAAGTATTTTTTCTCTATAGAGCACCTGAAGGTGATGTAAGAAAAGAAGTACCTCATAGAGAAAAATTGAGCGGCAGCAGACACCATATGCTACTACTAGTTGCTAGCGCGCAGGGGTCCGGGTATGCAAGCCGCACTCGCAGGGCAGTCCACCTCTTCTAACTCCTTCCCGATGTGGTTGCTGCTTGCTGGGATCGCAATCAACGGTAAGCAAAATAGATTACAGCCACGAGTTCTTTTGTTAGATTTGGCCCCTTGCCGTGTAGGCGAGGTGTTTGATAAAATGCTCCTAGGCGACCAGGCGGACCTGAGTAGGACTGAGCTGATTTCCCATTTTCCAAGACTGGTAAGACTGCTTCCGCGAGGGCATCCACCAGATCTGTTCGTGAGCAACAGGGTACCTCCTTGCCCCGGATGGCACGGTGCGACCAAGCGAGCAACATAATTGATCGGTCCATGCTTCCAGTCCACGAAAATCACTGTAGGCATCGACAAAGCCGGACATGAATTTCCACGTAAATCAGTAGATTGTCACATGGATTATTCCACACTCGTTTCCCCTTCCATTCTGATTAGCGAGAGCGATGTGCCTGGCCCAGTTACCCCATCCACTACGGATACAGAGTTTTCAAACAAGAGTCTGGGATAAATAGACACCTTTACCTTCCCAGTAGCAAAGAATACGCCACCCAAGAGCAAAGTCTTGCACGTTTTTCCTACTATTACATATTTTTCGGCAAAACTAATGGTCTTATTAAACAGTTCACTCACGTGAACAGTTAGAAGATTCTCATGGACAAAGCAAGACAAATACTTACCATTGAAATTGCCTCTTGTAGAACATCGAAAAATTTCTCCACGCTTCGCTAATCTGTCCTGCTTTAGTTACTTCGATTTTTACTGGTAGTGGTTCCGTCGCATACTAATAGTAGTCTATTGGAATGGATTTTGAAGTCAGCTGGACAAAGAGACCAGACAACTGATAAGGAACTTTATTTTTTTCTCTCCTTAGTTTTTAGTTTTCTCATGTACCAAGAATGTTAGTAATTCTGTTCAATGTTTCGAGGCTTCAACTGCACTTTGGACATACCCTGCCTTCTAATTGTGGTTTCTCTTCCACTTTTCAGATATCGACGAGTGCCTACAGCCAGATGTTTATCAATGCCTGCACGGAACCTGCATCAATATGCCAGGGACATACCGATGCTCAGCAAAGAAAAGTATCATCAGCCTCCCAGGTACAAATATAACTCACTCACTCGGTATAAGATTTTTCTTAATAATCACCAAGAACCATATAATTATGAATTTATCTGTTATGTAGTACATCAGTCAGTATAACAACTACTGAAATACTTACAACATTATTCGGTCTTTGTCCTAATGCTCTGCAAGCTTCACTATTTGGAAATGGAAGACATTACATAAGGAGAAACGAATAAATACATCAGATTATGTGCTTCATAAACTACTGAAACATGTGATCACTGGTTTGGAATAAATACTCCCCGTATGACTGCCCTGATAAATGTTCTAAGAAAAACTTTGTCGTGGTATAGTTGATTAATTTCAAACTTTCAGTTCAAATGGAATGCATGTGGCACATACTACTATAAAATCTTATTTTCATTCTATGCAGGTTTAATCACCGTAATTGCAATTAGTGCTGGTCTGGGCCTATTGTTGTCACTTCTTGGTGTTTCCAAAATCACCAATAAACTCAAACAAAGAAGAGCTAAGAAGTTGAGACGAAAGTTCTTCAAGAAAAACCATGGGCTGCTCCTGCAACAGATAATCTCTTCAAACAAAGATGTAGCCGAAAGAACGAGAATTTTCAGCTTGGAAGAGCTAGATCAAGCAACCAACAAATTTGACCATAATCACATACTTGGTGGGGGTGGCCACGGCATGGTGTATAAAGGCATTTTATCTGATCAACATGTTGTGGCCATCAAGAAGGCTAAAATTGCCGTTCAAAGGGAAATTGACCAGTTCATAAATGAGGTTGTCATACTTTCACAAACCAACCACAGAAACGTGGTAAAGCTCTTTGGCTGCTGTCTCGAGACAGAAGTTCCTCTACTAGTTTATGAGTTTGTATCAAATGGTACTCTCTCATTTTATCTCCATGGCCAGGGAGAGAACCCTTTGTCATGGAAAGACAGGTTAAGAATCGCTTTGGAAACTGCAAGGGCTATTGCATATCTACACTCTGCTGCTTCCATATCAGTATACCATAGAGATACCAAATGTGCAAACATACTGCTTACTGATACCTTAGCAGCAAAAGTATCAGACTTTGGAGCTTCAAGGTCTATCGCAATAGATGAGACTGGAATACTTACAGCTGTCCAAGGAACCTATGGTTACCTTGATCCAGAATACTACTACACTAGTCGGCTCACCGAGAAGAGTGATGTTTACAGCTATGGTGTCATCCTAGCAGAGCTACTGACAAGGCTAACACCAGTTTTTTCTTCTCATTCATCAGAAGTTACAAGCCTAGCATCACATTTTGTATCACTAATAAGGGAAAATCGCTTGTCAGATATTTTAGATACGCAAATTGTGGATGAGGGAGGAGCTGATGATGCTGAGGCGGTTGCAAGACTCGCGGAAGCATGCTTAAGTTTAAGAGGTGAAGAAAGGCTGACAATGAGGCAAGTGGAGACAACACTTGAAGATGTGCTGAACTCAAAGGTTAATCTCAGTTCTCAGATTACAAGGGTGAACCAGAATGCTTCAAATGATCATTCATACAAGGGAACCAACGCTGGCGAAGGAACTAGATTGTACAGCTTGGAAAAGGAGTTCATCCAGTCATCTGAAATTCCAAGATGATTTTACTTACATGGTGAAGTACCGGTGGTTAACGTTATTAGTTTGTGTGTATTTCCTGTGCTAAAAGGTCATGTAGAACCAAATATGTTAAAGTAAATAAAATGAGTTCAGTTACAAGTTCTACAGTCAAAATATGTGGTTAACAGTGAAATTCAAAATTTTGCGGGAAACGCATGTCCATAGGAATCCCTGAATGTAATATTGTAAATACTTCCCGTCCAAGCATGAATTTCCGTCACACGAACTTGAAGGAGAAGAACATAGCTACAAACAAACCTGTAAAATGCTTTGTGGCAGGAATTTCATTGATGCGAAGGCAGTGAAAATTTAGCATTGCAATCAGGTGATCAAAATGACAATTCGGCAAACCACTCTAAGATGTTGCCATCTTGGCAAATGCAGAAAGTGAAGCGATTGCTTCTCCGGTGGTTAAATACAGGCCATCCAGCCCGAATTGTCTGTGTGTGTTGTTCGCTTATTGTATTTTCTCCATGATCTCTCCAGTTGGGTTCACAAGTATTGTGAAAGGAGAAAAAATAGGTAACTTCGGCACATTATTATATTAACAAGACATGAACTAAAATATTTGCTTTTCATATATGTGATAAGTATATCTCCGGACCCACATTTCTCCATTGCTTTCTTTAGGTCGATGAGGAATGCTATGCCACTTGTGGCAATTGCAGGAACAGCTGAAACAGAAAAAATATATACAAAGTGGCAATGAAAATGATACTTAAAATTTAAAATTTATGACACACATCATCAGCAAATATTAGTATAGCATTTTTAAAACATCGAGTAGCCTGATTTAACATTTTCTTAGTTCCAATTTCCAAGAAGGAAATTGAACTCTTACAAAGATACCTGTTGACTAGTAGAAAGATAACAATGAAGCACCTCCATGCTGTCTATTAAGCTCGAGTTAATTATAATAAGATTAATAAGCCGTGTATTGAACATTTTTTTCTTGGAATTCACAAACCTGATAAGTCCAAGATTACGAAATGGAGTTCTGTTTGTTTATTCACTGAAGAACTTTCATCCTCTAATCCTCTATCCACCTCTTAGTCCTTTAATGAAAGTGTTTCATTGCAACTTGTTCCACAGCTTGACTTCAGCCTTTCTTTCAAGTACCAGAAGTTTATTTTTAGCCACCTCTATCCACCTCTCACTGCCTCAACTGCCGTACCCACAAAGAGCACAAAACACAGAGTTAGGCGGCGGAAAGAAGGCAAAAAACCCATCTAGGGTTCCGTCCTCCTCGCCGGCGATACGGCTGGTCCGCTCCGCGTCCGGTGGCCTTGGGGCCTTGGAGGTGTGGCGGACCACGGTTCCTCGCTGGCGGGGAGTTTTCGTTCTTAATTTAGTTTGCTTTTCAGTCTTTTTTTTTGGGATGGTGAGGCGGCGGCTACATCCTGAAGTAAGAATAAGGTCCTCCCCGTCCTATCCTCTCTCCGGTGGTGCATCTAGCGCTGACGGAGGACGCGTGGAGTTGTGTGCATGTCCGATCTTCTGGGATCCGGTTGGTTTTCGGGTTTGTTGGTGTGGTTTCATGATAGTCTTTTCCGATCTACGGTTGTTATCATTGACGATGGTTGCTGCTCTGGTGCGCTGGTCCTTTGGGACCTTAGCACGACGACTTCCCGTCTATCTACTACAAAATGTCTACTACAACAAGCTCTACTATGACAAGCTTTGTCTGACTCCGGCGATGGAGGGGCGAGGACAGCGGCGCGCCTTCGGCTCGTGCTAGTGTTTGCAGTCATCGCTAGGTGGTCCGAGTACCAATTTGTAATTTTATTTACTTTTTGGGTTATTTGTACTACTGTTGATGATTATTAATAGATCGGTGGATTTCTCGCAAAAAAAAAAACTGTCAGTATCAAGAACAAATGAACTCTTTAAGCCTTCCTATACTGATGGAGGTTCCCGTAAATGTAACATCCCGAAAAAAAAATTGGATTGTTAATTTAATAAATTAAGTTGATTGAATTTTGTGACTCGGTTAAGATTTCTATAAAAAAAACTTCGAGAATACAAAAAGAATGATTTTGTATAACTATAATTGTGTGGATTTTTTTTCTTCTAAACTCATCCATGCGTTACCCACCCAAGCATCTTCAAAACCTCCAGACGCACACAACGTAGTACACGAGCCTGACCCCGTCGCCCACGATCTCCACTTTCCCCACTCTCTCTTGCACCAACCGGCCGAGCGCCCCTCCCGCCCTGATTCTTTCTCCTTCTTCTTCCCTATCCTAGGGTCACCCTGTCACGCCCTTTCTCAATTTTTTTCGCAGCCGCACGCTCGCCACTATCGACGAACGACGACGGAGACGTTGTCGACCTCTCCAGCCGAGAAGCACCGCCACCTGGGGACGCGAGAGTCGACGTAGACCACTCCCCCGTATCCTTCGTGACGCGACGCACCTCGTCCACACCTTCCCCAAGCACAAAACACGCCGGAGCAACTCCACCGACCGCCGAGCTGTAGACGTCTTCGTCTTCCCCAACACCGTCGCCACGTCAACGCCACGCAGGTCAACTCTTGGTCCAGTCACATATTGACCGTAGACTGTTACCTTGTGATCTCGGCCGCCCATCCTTAGATCGATGACCCAGAATGAATCACTTAAATGGAGAGTTATGAGCCATTAGCATTACGTCAGAGCCACCCTATTTTCGTATAGACCCGCACCCTGCAAAAATCATATCCGGAGTTTCGTAACTCCAAATTTTACAAACTTTACGTATAGAATCTTTGGAACATAGGGAACACTTTGGATCAATAAAATCTGAACTTACAGAGATCGAAAACTTATTCAAATTTAAAATACCTAGTTTCTATATATTTTTTGCTATAAAACAAAATATATAAAATCAAAATGAGCGATTATTTTTGCATTGGTTTCGTAAAATCATTTAGCATTAAAAATATATTTCTGATATGTCGGCTCAAACTTTAAGATACTAAATAACGTTTGTTTGATGAATGCCTTAGTATTACCATATAGAATAATAAGTAAACTTTGTTGTTATTAACCCTTTGCACCAAAAGTTTTGCAAATTATATGTTGAACGAGAAATGTATTGATTAACCATTTTCAAAAGAAAACAAAAGTTCTATGCATACTTCGCATGCATAGCTTTCTTTGTAGCGTGTGATTGGGATTGTGTATTCATTGCAATGTTGTTTGATTGTGTAGATTGTCCCGGGTATGACCATTGTGGTTGTGAGAAGTGTGAGATCACTAACTACCATTAAGGCAAGTCTCACTTGGATCTTGAACCAAGTACTATTTATTGCAAGTTTGTTTTGATCTTGATCGCAAATTTTACCATGTGTAGTTAGATGATTTGTATGGAATGCCTGAATAGGTTAATGTATTGTATTCTTGATGCTATGAAACCCAGGTAGGATAACCATATGATTCATGTACCCGAATCTTTGTGGTCCATGTTGTTGTTGGAGATATGCCCAAGAGGCAATAATAAAATGGTTATTATAATATATCTTTGTGTTTATGATAATGTTTACATATCATGCTATAATTGTATTAACCGGAACATTGATACATGTGTGTTATGTAAACAACAAGGAGTCCCTAGTAAGCCTCTTGTATAACTAGCTTGTTGATTAATAGATGATCATAGTTTCATGATCATGAACATTGGATGTTATTAATAACAAGGTTATGTCATTATGTGAATGATGTAATGGACACACCCAATTAAGCGTAGCATAAGATCACGTCATTAAGTTCATTTGCTATAAGCTTTCGATACATAGTTACCAAGTCCTTTCGACCATGAGATCATGTAAATCACTTATGCCGGAAGGGTACTTTGATTACATCAAACGCCACTGCGTAAATGGGTGGTTATAAAGGTGGGATTAGGTATCCGGAAAGTATGAGTTGAGGCATATGGATCAACGAGTGGGATTTGTCCATCCCGATGACGGATAGATATACTCTGGGCCCTCTCGGTGGAATGTCGTCTAATTAGCTTGCAAGCATATGAATGGTTCATAAGAGACCACATACCACGGTACGAGTAAAGAGTACTTGTCATGAGACGAGGTTGAACGAGGTATAGAGATACCGATGATCAAACCTCGGACAAGTAAAATATCGCGTGACAAAGGGAATCGATATCGTATGTAAATGGTTCAATCGATCACTAAGTTATCGTTGAATATGTGGGAGCCATTATGGATCTCCAGATCCCGCTATTGGTTATTGGTCGGAGAGAAGTCTCAACCATGTCTGCATAGTTCACGAACCGTAGGGTGACACACTTAAGGTTTGATGTCGTTTTAAGTATATATGGAATATGGAATGGAGCTCGAATGTTGTTCGGAGTCTCGTATGGGATCCGAGACATCACGAGGAGGTTCGGAATGGTCCGGAGAATAAGATTCATATATGGGAAGTCATTTTCCGTGGTTCGGAAAAAGTCTGGTGTTTTGACCGGAGCTTCTAGAAGGTTCTAGAAGAACCGGAATAGTCCGGAATATTATGGAAGGTTCCGGAAGTGTCCGGAACGACCCGGAATGTCTAAGGAAGTCCGGAGGGTTCCATAATAGGTGCAACCACGTTGCCTTAAGGGAAAAGGAGTCTTTCCTTAATGCAATTTCGGAATTGGCAAAAGAGTCCGAGTAGGACTAGGTTTTCGAACCGGAAACCTATCGGAACTCGATCAAACTTGGGGGCAGGTTTTGGACGACCCAAGGGGCTTGGCCACCTATTTAAAGAGGCCAAGGGGCACCCCAAGGGCACCACAAGTCGCAGCCCTAGCTCCCCAAGTCGCAACAGCACCTCGCGCCCAAACCCTAGCTATTCCTCCTCCTTCTTCTCCCGCAGCGCTTGTGGCGAAGCCCTGCCGGAGATCTCCACCACCACCGTCACCACGCCGTCATGCTGGCGGGATTCTGAAGAGGATCTACTACATCCGCTGCCCGCTGGAACGGGGAGGAGGACGTCGTCTTCATCAACACCGTACGTGTGATCGAGTACGGAGGTGCTGCCCGATTGTGGCACCGTCAAGTTCTTCTACGCGCTTTTGCAAGCGGTCAAGATCTTCTACGCGCTTTTGCAAGCGGCAAGTGGTCGACTACATCCACCACGAGATCTAATCTCGTTAGGCTTTGGAAATCTTCGAGGGTTAGTCTCATGATCTTCTCGTTGCTACCATCTACTAGATTAGATCTTGGCTTGTGTTTTCGTTCTTGCGGTAGGAAATTTTTTGTTTTCTATGCTACGAATCCCATCAGTGGTATCAGAGCCGTGTCTATGCATAGATTGGTTGCACGAGTAGAACACAATGGTTTTGTGGGCGTTGATGTTTTTGTTGTCTTTAGTTCGTGTACTTTGCATCTTGCGGCATAGTGGGATGAAGCGGCCCGGGCTAACTTTACATGACCGCGTTCATGAGACTTGCTCCACGTTCGACATGCAACTTGTATTGCATATGTGGCTTTGCGGGTGTCTCGTCTCTCCCACTATAGTGAAGATCCAATTTACTCTTTCTATTGACAACACTAGTATCACCGTTGTGGTTCATGTTCGTAGGTAGATTGGATCTTACTCGAAAACCCTAAACCACGTAAAATATGCAAACCAAATTAGAGGCGTCTAACTTGTTTTTGCAGGGTTTGGTGATGTGATATGGCCATGATGTGATGATGAATATGTATGAGATGATCATTATTGTATTGTGGCAACCGGTAGGAGCCTTATGGTTGTCTTTAAATTTCATGTTGAGTATTATTTCAAAGTAGTTGTAATAGTTGCTACATGCGGTGAACAACCACGAAGACGGCGCCATGGACCTTGACGCTACACCGACAATGATGGAGATCATGCCCGTTGATGATGGAGATCATGTCCGTGCTTTGGAGATGAAGATCAAAGGCGCAAAGACTAAAGGGCCATATCATATCACATATGAATTGCATGTGATGTTAATCCTTTATGCATCTTATTTTGCTTAGATCGCGACGGTAGCATTATAAGATGATCCCTCACATTAATATCAAGATAATAAAGTGTTCTCCCCTCGTATGCACCGTTGCTACAGTTTGTCATTTCGAAGCATCTCGTGATGATCGGATGTGATAGACTCAACGTTCACATACAACGGGTTGATACGTCTCCGACGTATCGATAATTTCTTATGTTCCATGCTACTTTATTGATGATACCTACATGTTTTATGCACATTATATGTCATATTTATGCATCTTCTGGAACTAACCTATTAACGAGATGCCGAAGAGCCGATTCTTGTTTTACTGCTGTTTTTGGTTTCGAAATCCTAGTAAGGAAATATTCTCGGAATTGGACGAAATCTTCGCCCAGGGTCCTATTTTTGCACGGAGCTTCCAGAAGACCGAAGAGATAACGAAGTGGGGCCACGAGGTGGCCAGACCACAGGGCGGCGCGGCCTGGCCCCTGGCCGCGCCGGCCTGTGGTGTGGGCCCCTCGCGCCGCCCCCTGACATACCCTTCCGCCTACAAATAGCCTCCGTCGCGAAACCCCCAGTACCGAGAGCCACGATACGGAAAACCTTCCAGAGATGCCGCCGCCGCGAATCCCATCTCGGGGGATTCAGGAGATCGCCTCCGGCACCCTGCCGGAGAGGGGATTCATCTCCCGGAGGACTCTTCATCGCCATGATCGCCTCCGGAGTGATGAGTGAGTAGTTCACCCCTGGACCATGGGTCCATAGCAGTAGCTAGATGTGTAGGATAACGTAGCATAGAAAACAAAAATTTTCCTACGGCGAACACGCAATCCAAGCCAAGATGCAATCTAGAAGACGGTAGCAACGAGGGGATTATCGAGACTCACCCTTGAAGAGATTCCAAAGCCTACAAGAGGAGGCTCTTGTTGCTGCGGTAGACGTTCACTTGCCGCTTGCAAAAGCGCGTAGAAGATCTTGATCACGATCGGTTCCGGCGCCACGAACGGGCAGCACCTCCGTACTCGGTCACACGTTCGGTTGTTGATGAAGACGACGTCCACCTCCCCGTTCCAGCGGGCAGCGGAAGTAGTAGCTCCTCTTGAATCCGACAGCACGACGGCGTGGTGTCGGTGGTGGTGATGAACTCCGGCGGAGCTTCGCTAAAGCTACGCGGGAGATATGGAGGAGAGGGGGCGGCTAGGGTTTGGGAGGGTGGCCGGCCACTTCAATGGGGCGGCCAGCTTGTGGTCTTGGGGTGGCCGGCCCCCTCCCTTGGACCCTCATTATATAGGTGGATCCCCAAGAGTTGGTCTCCAAGTCTTCGAATAAGACCCGAACCAAAAACCTTCCATATGGTGGGGAAACCTAGCCAAACTAGGAGTCCCACTAGAGGTGGGGTTTCCACCTCCCATAGGGGGGGTGGCCGGCCCCCTAAGGGGGAGTCCACTTGGGACTCCTCCCCCACTAGGGTTGGCCGGCCATGGAGGTGGAGTCCCATGTGGACTCCACCTTCCTTGGTGGTTTCTTCCGGACTTTTCTAGAACCTTCTAGAACCTTCCGAATCATTTTCAAACACATAAAATGACATCCTATATATGAATCTTATTCTCCGGACCATTCCGGAACTCCTCGTGATGTCCGGGATCTCATCCGGGACTCCGAACAAATATTCGAACTCCATTCCATATTCAAGTTCTACCATTTCAACATCCAACTTTAAGTGTGTCACCCTACGGTTCGCGAACTATGCGGACATGGTTGAGTACTCACTCCGACCAATAACCAATAGCGGGATCCGGAGATCCATAATGGCTCCCACATATTCAACGATGACTTTAGTGATCGAATGAACCATTCACATACGATACCAATTCCCTTTGTCACGCGATATTTTACTTGTCCGAGGTTTGATCATCGGTATCACACTATACCTTGTTCAACCTCGTCTCTTGACAAGTACTCTTTACTCGTATCGTGGTATGTGGTCTCTTATGAACTTATTCATATGCTTGCAAGACATTAGACGATATTCCACCGAGAGGGCCCAGAGTATATCTATCCGTCATCGGGATGGACAAATCCCACTATTGATCCATATGCCTCAACTCATACTTTCCGGATACTTAATCCCACCTTTATAACCACCCATTTACGCAGTGGCGTTTGATGTAATCAAAGTACCTTTCCGGTATAAGTGATTTACATGATCTCATGGTCATAAGGACTAGGTAACTATGTAATAAAAGCTTATAGCAAATAACTTAATGACGAGATCTTATGTTACGCTTAATTGGGTGTGTCCATTACATCATTCATATAATGATATAACCTTGTTATTAATAACATCCAATGTTCATGATTATGAAACTAATCATCCATTAATCAACAAGCTAGTTTAAGAGGCATACTAGGGACTTCTTGTTGTCTACATAACACACATGTATCAATGTTTCGGTTAATACAATTATAGCATGGTATGTAAACATTATCATAAACACAAAGATATATTATAATAACCATTTTATTATTGCCTCTTGGGCATATCTCCAACAGTCTCCCACTTGCACTAGAGTCAATAATCTAGTTTACATTTGTAAAGATATAACACCTTGGCCTTCCGGTGCTTTATCATGTTTTGCTCACGGGAGAGGTTTTAGTCAACGGATCGACATGCTCGGAAACGTATGTATTTTGTAATTCATTTGCGTCTCAACGCATCACTCATTTCCAAATGAGTCGGTATTAAATATGTTTGGTCTTACGGTGGAACCTTAATTCCGCGGTTTGAAATATGTCACTAATATTGTCACACACAATATAGCTTCAAAGTTCGACTACTGTCGGAACTACACCAAGTTCTCAAAGAACCTCTTGACTTAACATCCTTTGTCATTGTCAAAACAATGACATACTCTGCCTTCTTTTGTAGAATCCGTCACAATATTTTAGAACTCTTCTAAATCTAGCATAGACAACTTCTAGCTCATTGTGCTACCTTTTAAACAGCACTTAGTCTAATTTGAGATTGAAATTATATTTTATATGTGACAAAATCAATATCGGTGTAACACCTTACAGCGATTTGTTTGTCATTTCCTCATACAAAACTATATATATATATCCTTAGTTCTTCTAAAGTACTCAAGGATATTCTTATGTCGTCCAATGATCATCATATGAATCATTCTGGTATATGCTCATAACACTTTATAGCACATGGCATCTGATTGTGTACATATTATTCGTGATCTATAATCACTCATGTGTTTTTACTCATTGAGTGTCAGATACATTCAAGTCTTGTTAAAACTTAACATGACAAGAACATTTTCTTAATATTTATATATTGAACTACTTCAATATCCATTCTATGTACTTTGACTTAAACTTATTATGTGTTTCAATCTATCTTCATAGATCTTGACACTAAATATGTTTCAGTCCATATCCTTTCATTGAAATTAATTTCTCAATGAAACCTTTTTAATCAAGTATATAATTACATCATTTATAACCAACTATATGTCACCTACATAAAGTATTATAAATATGTCTCAGCGCTCCCACTTAATTTCTTGCAAATACAAGCCTCTTCATCGTCTCTTGATGAAATCAAAAACTCTTTGACTATTTCATCGGGTGAAGATTCCAACTCCGCGATACTCACTTCATCCAATTGAAGTTTGTATACCTATCTAGTATTCTACGGACAGAGCAAAACTCTTGGTTGTATTTTGTATACACCTTTAATACATACTTCGATAAGTAATGTATTTTGCCATCCTACTAGCATATCTCATAAAAGAAATATGTAGTGATTACTAGAATAAACCACATAGACTATAAGCATTGCTACGGAAGATCTAATCTTATCGTAGTCAACTCTTTGAACTTTGTTGTAAACAATTTTTCGACAAGTCGAGCTTCTTTAAGGATATTTCATCCAAGTCTATAGATCCATTTACTTTCAAAAAGTATTCATCTTTTATGGATTTCATGGCGCATGGCCATTTTAACGAAGTCAGGGCCCATCATAACTTCTTTGTTTGTAGTTGGTTTATCATTATTCAAAATCAATCCTTTGTTCACAAATCATTTATTTGATCACAAAGTAAACCATACCTACAAGGTTCAATATGTACTTCGATCTCCATGGCTAAAACACTTTGTAGTCATGGGAGCCATGATCGTCGTGGCCGCTTCCGAAACAAATTCCGATGCTGCGCTACTCTGATCATTATGCTCAGGTTCATAAACCTTATCAAATTATATTGTCCTCCCACTCAAATACTTCGCTAGAAAAAATTTCTCGGAAATAAGAAACATTGACAAACACTTTTGTCTTTGTCTCGTGGGAAGAATTCCCAATTAAATCTCTGGGATAACCAACAAAGACATTCATCCGATTTTGGTTGTAAACTCTTAGACCAAAATTTAAAGAAAGACTATTAGGGTTCATACCCATGCCATAACTCGTATGGTGTCATTTCAACGGATCATGATGATGCTCTATTCAGTGTAAAAGCGGTAGTCTCTAAAGCATAATCCACAAAAATATAATGGCATCAATATTTTATCTCATCATTGATCCAACAAGGTTTGGATACATCTCTCGGATACTCCATCATCACTATGATACTCCAAGAAACGTGAGTTGTAGAACAACTTCATAACTCTCTTAGATGTTTGCTAAAACTCGTAATTCAAATATTTCCACTATGATCCAATCATAGATATTTGACTTTTCTATTACGATGATTTCCACTTCATGCTGAAATTTATTTGAATCTATTCAAATGTTTCAAACTTCTTCCTTATTGAATATATCCACATATATACTCAATTCATTGTTGGATGTTTTCATGAAGTAGAAGAATCTCCCGCACACAACTATGCCCAGTGAACCACATACATCATCATGTATATTTTCACCAAGTTAGTTGCCCGTTTCAACTCTTGGCCTATGAACGGTATTTTAGTCATTCTCTTTAGAAAAGATTTGCAAGCGCCAAACGATTCAAAAATCAAATGACTCCAAAAATCCATTTGCATGGAGTTCCTTCATGCGTTCCTCTCTAACATGACCTAAATGGCGGTTCCACAAATAAGTGGAATTCAAATCATTTGCCTTATGGCATTTTAGCGTCAGTGTTATGTATGTGTGTTTCACCATTAAGATTTATAATAACTTATCCATCGTATATGGAGTAATGTCATAATTTGAACAACTCATTGTTTTCATTTGACCAGAGCAAAATAACAATTATTAAGTTCTTTATTATAAATTCTAAGGGCTAGATAGAATGCCAACGACGAACATAATAACACTTTATTTTTGTTCCAGAAGTGCATTTCTATCATATTCCTTGTCAGTCACTTAGGCCATTGTATTCTTGTATTGTGTTGTTTTGTATGACACTTCATACCAACCAATATGGTACTAATACCCAAGAATTTCATTGTGTGATCAAACTAGGAATACAACCATAACATGTATATCATTTATATACACCTGAGCTAGACTTTCTAGTCTTTTCTTTCTTTCTTTCTGCCAATAATCTTTTGTAGTTTCTCTTTTAGATTTCCTCATTATTCAGAAAAACACTTCAACATCAATAACTTCTAGGTTTGTTGATCAAATACCAATAACCTTGAGGTTCTTTGAAGTTGATCATCATACGACAAGTGTTCCGGATTTTACTATTAGTAACCTTTTAATATGATGAACAATTTCACTCATAATTTTGTCCATCATATGACGACTTTTCGAGACCATGTCTGTACATGCTAGGCTCGTAAAGTTTAACCTCAGTATTCGCGTGTGCAAATCTGGCTTGCACCCGTTGTATGCACACATAGAATCTATACCTTAGTATTCGAAACTATGAGTCTTAGCAACGGTGCATACTAAGGACGATCACTTCATGGATATACGAATATCGTTAGTGCCCCAATAGTTGGAGGATTGGGATGCCTTGCGTCTTCAACCTTCGTACATTCCCATAAAACTTATGAGTTTATGTAGTCTCACCAAATTATATTCTATCACCTTGCAACAAGGTCTTAGATATCACATATATCTCATACCTTGATTATTTCTGAAAACTAAATTTTCAGCTCCTTACTTTTCAAACAGATTTGAACTTCAAGTTTCATGGAGACAAGATAACTTTAGGTACTAATTGAAACCATAGCTCTTTGAATCAAACATGTGAGGTTTACTAAAAGTTTGCAATAGGACTTAATCATTTCTTGATTCTTTAACAATACGGTACCAGTCCGTAAAGTTTATTTTCAGATTTTAACAGTATTTCTATCTCAATAACAAGACTAGCGCTTGGTAGAAAAACGGATGCCAATACTACAAATTAATTCAAAATACTACTTAGACTATGTTTATGATAATTAGTTCATGTTTTAATCTAATTACTAATGAACTCCCACTTGATACAACATCCCTCATAGTTGTTAAGTGGTACACGATCCAAATCCACTACACCAAAACCGATCATCACGTGAGATGATGTAGCTTCAATGGTGAACATCAACATGTTGATCATATCATCCATATGACTCGTGTTCAACCTTTCGGTTTCCGTTGTCCCGAGGCCATGTCTCGTACATGCTAGGCTCGTCAAGCAAACCCAAGTATTCCGCGTGTGCAACATGGCTTACACCCGTTGTATGTGAACGTTGAATCTATCACATCCGATCATCACGAGATGCTTCGAAACGACGAACTGTACAACGGTGCATACGAGGGAGAACACTTTATTATCTTGATATTAGTGTGAGGGATCATCTTATAATGCTACCGTCGCGATCTAAGCAAAATAAGATGCATAAAGGATTAACATCACATGCAGTTCATATGTGATATGATATGGCCCTTTTGTCTTTGCGCCTTCGATCTTCATCTCCAAAGCACGGACATGATCTCCATCATCAACGGGCATGATCTCCATCATCGTCGGCGAAGCACCAAGGTCAATGGCGCCGTCTTCATGATCGTCCTCCATGTAGCAACTATTACAACTACTTTGAAATACTACTCAACATGAAATTTAAAGACAACCATAAGGCTCCTGCCGGTTGCCACAATACAATAATGATCATCTCATACATATTCATCATCACATTATGGCCATATCACATCACCAAACCACTGCAAAAACAAGTTAGACGTTCTCTAATTTGGTTTGCATATTTTACGTGGTTTAGGGTTTTCGAGTAAGATCTAATCTACCTACGAACATGAACCACAACGGTGATACTAATGTTGTCAATAGAAGAGTAAATTGAATCTTCACTATAGTAGGAGAGACGAGACACCCGCAAAGCCACTTATGCAATACAAGTTGCATGTCAAGCG
>NC_061514.1:39916868-40015034 GCF_022539505.1 Lolium rigidum | reverse complement strand
GTCAAACTATGTCATACGGCGACCCATTTTTCCAAAACGTGCTTGAGCCTCGTGTGGGCCTACCATCTACCACGGGAGTTTCGGCTGGTTAGCGCCGTTAGCCGCGGTTAACGGCACGTCGCCACGTGTCAGGTTGCATGACGTCGGCGGTCAACGGGCTCCCGAAAACACTTCGCAACGGTCCGATTTTCCGTGGCGGAAGGGCGCCAAGCGCGACGGACAGAAAAATCGTCGTTGGACTTTGCCTGACGCAGTTTCCACAACGGAACCCATATCGTCGGGTTAGGCCCATAGGCGACGAAAAATGCCCCCTAGTTGACGATTTTGGGACGTTGTCTATCAGAACTTTTCTTGTAGTGCTTCTATGCAGGACTAAATTTTTCTTCACGGAATTTATTGGATTCAGCTGCTGGAGGTACCTTTATGTCCATCACTTTGGGGGCGGCTACAAAACTTCTTGATGATATGATGATAAATTACTCTGAATGGCACACTGAAAGAGCTCCACAAGGTAAGAAGTTAAATTCCGTTGAAGAAACCTCTTCCTTGAGTGATAAGATTGATGTGATTATGTCTATGCTTGTGAATGGTAGATCTAATGTTGATCCAAATAATGTTCCTTTAGCTTCATTGGTTGCTCAAGAAGAAAATGTTGATGTGAATTTCATTAAAAATAATAATTTCAACAACAATGCTTATAGGAACAACTCGGTAATAACTATAGGCCATATCCTCGCTAGTGGTAATGATTATGGTAATACTTATGGTAGATATGAGGAAAGGATGCTAGAAATTGAAAGATCCACTAAAAACTTTATGCAATCGCAATATGAGCAAAATCAATTGTTTACTAAAACTATGAATGAACAATCTACCTTGTTGAAAATATAGGAAATCAACTTGAAAACTTGAATAGGGAGATTTCTGGTCTGCAAACTAAAATTCCAAATGCTGAAACCCGAATCTCATACATGTCCGCATCACAATCCTCTTTAATTAATAAAATGGCTGCTAAACCTGATGATATTGATAATAAGATTACTACTACAGCAAATGCCATCCAAGTTAGAATTAATGAGAATATAAGATTAATGGCTGAATCTGCGTGCTAGGTGGGATAGAGAAGAAAATGAAAAACTAGCTAAAGAGAATAATGTAGCTAAAGTTTGGACTATTACCACCACTAGTAATGCTAATTCTTCACATGTTGCTGCACCTCCTACTATCAATGGTAAAATAATTGGTGTTGGCAATGTTTCTACTCCTAGTGCAAAGCGTACAAAACTGCCTGAAATTGCTAAAACTGCTGAAATTTTTTCCAACCTTGGGAACAATGATCCCATTTCTGTAGCTCATAATGATTTAGATTTTGATGATTGCCACATCTCTGAAGTTATAAAGTTCTTACAAAAACTTGCTAAAAGTCCTAATGCTAGTGCTATAAATTTAGCCTTTACAAAACATATTACAAATGCTCTCATAAAAGCTAGAGAAGAGAAACTAAAACTTGAAACTTCTATTCCTAGAAAGTTAGAAGATGGTTGGGAGCCCATCATTAAAATGAAATTCAATGACTTTGAATGTAATGCTTTATGTGATCTTGGTGCAAGTATTTCTGTTATGCCTAAAAAGATTTATGATATGCTTGACTTGCCACCATTGAAGAATTGTTATTTGGATGTTAATCTTGCCGATAATGTTAAAAAGAAACCTTTGGGGAGGATTGATAATGTGCACATTACGGTTAACAATAACCTTGTCCCCGTTGATTTTGTTGTCTTGGATATCGAATGCAATGCATCTTGTCCTATTGTGTTGGGAAGACATTTTCTTCGAACCGTTGGTGTTGTTATTGATATGAGGGAAGGTAATATTAAATATCAATTTCCTCTCAAGAAAGGTATGGAACACTTCCCTAGAAAGAGAATGAAGTTGCCTTTTGATTCTATTATTAGAACAAGTTATGATGTTGATGCTTCTACTCTCGATAATACTTGATTTGCACTTTTTGCGCCTAGCTGAAAGGCGTTAAAGAAAAACGCTTATGGGAGACAACCCATGTTTTTACTACAGCAATTTTTTGTTTTGTTGAGTCTTTGAAGTTGTTTACTACTGTAGCAACCTCTCCTTATCATGTTTTTGTGCCAAGTAAAGTTTCTATGTTATAGTTGATGTTATATTTGGGATCGCTGCGCAGAAACAGCATTGCTGTCTGTCACGAATCTGGGCACAGGCCTCTGTATAAAATTCGAAAAAATCTGCCAATTTACGAGCGTGATCCTCAGATATGTACGCAACTTTCATTAGTTTTGAGTTTTTCCATTTGAGCAAGTCTGGTGCCATCTTTAAATTCGTCTTTACGGACTGTTCTGTTTTTGACAGATTCTGCCTTTTATTTCGCATTGCCTCTTTTGCTATGTTGGATTCATTTCTTTGATCCATTAATGTCCAAGTAGCTTTATGCAATGTCCAGAAGTGTAAAGAATGTTTGTGTCACCTCTGAATGTGTGAATTATTAATTGTGCACTAACCCTCTAATGAGTTTGCTTGAAGTTTGGTGTGAAGGAAGTTTTCAAGGGTCAAGAGAGGAGAATGATATACTATGATCAAGAGGAGTGAACGCTCTAAGCTTGGGGATGCCCCGTGGTTCACCCCTGCATATTTTAAGAAGACTCAAGCTGTCTAAGCTTGGGGATGCCCAAGGCATCCCCTTCTTCATCGACAACATCATCAGAGTTCCTCCCCCGAAACTATATTTTTATTCAATCACATCTTGTGTTCTTTACTTGGAGCGTCGGTTTATTTTTGTTTTTGTTTTTGTTTGAATAAAATGGATCCTAGCATTCACTTTGTGGGAGAGAGACACGCTCCGCTGTTGCATATGAACAAATATGTCCTTAGGCTTTACTCATAATGTTCAAGGCGAAGTTTCTTCTTCGTTAAATTGTTATATGGTTGGAATTGGAAAATGCTACATGTAGTAATTCTAAAATGTCTTGGATAATGTGATACTTGGCAATTTTTGTGCTCATGTTTAAGCTCTTGCATCATATGCTTTGTACCCATTAATGAAGAAATACATAGAGCTTGCTAAAATCTGATTTGCATATTTGGTCTCTCTAAGGTCTAGATAATATCTAGTATTGAGTTTTGAACAACAAGGAAGACGGTGTAGAGTCTTATAATGTTTACAATATGTCTTTTATGTGAGTTTTGCTGCACCGGTTCATCCTTGAGTTTGCTTCAAATAACCTTGCTAGCCTAAACCTTGTATCGAGAGGGAATACTTCTCATGCATCCAAAATCCTTGAGCCAACCACTATGACATTTGTGTCCACCATACCTACCTACTACATGGTATTTCTTCGCCATTCCAAAGTAAATTGCTTGAGTGCTACCTTTAAAATTCCATCATTCACCTTTGCAATATATAGCTCATGGGACAAGATAGCCTTAAAAACTATCGTAGTATTGAATATGTACTTATGCACTTTATCTTTATTAAGTTGCTTGTTGTGCGATAACCATGCTTCTGGGGAACGCCATCAACTATTGTTGAATATCATGTGAGTTACTATGCATGTCCGTCTTGTCTGAAGGATCTATCATTTTAGTGATTGGAGCATGCAAAATTGTTAGAGAAGAACATTGGGCCGCTAACTAAAGCCATGAATCATGGTTGAAGTTTCAGTTTTGGACATATATCCTCAATCTCATATGAGAACAATAATCATTGCTACATGCTTATGCATTTAAGAGGAGTCCATTATCTCGTTGTCCATGTTGTCCCGGTATGGATGTCTAAGTTGAGAATAATCAAAAGCGAGAAATCCAAAATGCGAGCATTCTCCTTAGACCTTTGTACAGAGCGGCATGGAGGTACCCTTTGTGACACTTGGTTGAAACATGGCATGCAAAGATCCGGTAGTCCAAGCTAAGTAGGACGAGGTGCGGACACTATTAGTATACTATGCATGAGGCTTGCAACTTGTAAGATATAATTTACATAACTCATATGCTTTATTACTACCGTTGACAAAATTGTTTCATGTTTTCAAAATAAAAGCTCTAGCACAAATACAAGCAATCGATGCTTTCCTCTTTGAAGGGCCATTCTTTTACTTTTATTGTTGAGTCAGCTTTACCTATCTCCCTCCACCTTAAGAAGCAAACACTTGTGTGAACTGTGCATTGATTCCTACATACTTGCATATTGCACTTGTTATATTACTTTATGTTGACAATATCCATGAGATATACATGTTATAAGTTGAAAGCAACCGCTGAAACTTAATCTTCCTTTGTGTTTCTTCAACACCTTTACTTTGATTTATTGCTTTATGAGTTAATTCTTATGCAAGACTTATTGATGCTTGTCTTGAAGTACTATTCATGAAAAGTCTTTGCTTTATGATTCACTTGTTTACTCATGTCATTACTTTTGTTTTGATCGCTGCATTCATTACATATGTTTACAAATAGTATGATCAAGATTATAATGGCATGTCACTTCGGAAATTATCTTTGTTATCGCTTTTACCTCGCTCGGGACGAGCAGTAACTAAGCTTGGGGATGCTGATACGTCTCCGACGTATCGATAATTTCTTATGTTCCATGCTACTTTATTGATGATACCTACATGTTTTATGCACATTATATGTCATATTTATGCATTTTCTCGGAACTAACCTATTAACGAGATGCCGAAGAGCCGCTGTCGTTTTCTCGCTGTTTTTGGTTTCGAAATCCTAGTAAGGAAATATTCTCGAATTGGACGAAATCTTCGCCCGTGGTCCTATTTTTGCACGGAGCTTCCAGAAGACCGAAGAGATAACGAAGTGGGGCCACGAGGTGGCCAGACCACAGGGCGGCGCGGCCTGGCCCCTGGCCGCGCCGGCCTGTGGTGTGGGCCCCTCGCGCCACCCCCTGACCTACCCTTCCGCCTACAAATAGCCTCCGTCGCGAAACCCCTAGTACCGAGAGCCACGATACGGAAAACCTTCCAGAGACGCCGCCGCCGCGAATCCCATCTCGGGGGATTCGGAGATCGCTCTCCGCACCCCGCCGGAGAGGGGATTCATCTCCCGGAGGACTCTTCATCGCCATGATCGCCTCCGGAGTGATGAGTGAGTAGTTCACCCCTGGACCATGGGTCCATAGCAGTAGCTAGATGGTCGTCTTCTCCTTGTTGTGCTTCATTGTTGGATCTTGTGAGCTGCCTAACATGATCAAGATCATCTATCCGTAATACTATATGTTGTGTTTGTCGGGATCCGATGGATAGAGAATACTATGTTATGGTGATTATCAATCTATTGTTTATGTGTTGTTTATGATCTTGCATGCTCTCCGTTATTAGTAGAGGCTCTGGCCAAGTTTGTACTCTTAACTCCAAGAGGGAGTATTTATGCTCGATAGTGGGTTCATGCCTTCATTGACACCTGGGACAAGTGACGTAAAGTTCTAAGGTTGTGATGTGCTGTTGCCACTAGGGATAAAACATTGATTCTATGTCTAAGGATGTAGTTGTCGATTACATTACGCACCATATTTAATGCAATTGTCTGTTGCTTAGCAACTTAATACCGAATGGGGTTCGGATGATAACCTCGAAGGTGGACTTTTTAGGCATAGATGCAGCTTGGATGGCGGTCTATGTACTTTGTCGTAATGCCCAATTAAATCTCACTATATTTATCATATCATGTATATGCATTGTTATGCCCTTCTCTATTTGTCAATTGCCCGACTGTAATTTGTTCACCCAACATGCTTTTATCTTATGGGAGAGACACCTCTAGTGAACTGTGGACCCCGGTCCTATTCTTTACATAGCATACAATCTACTGCAATTGTGTTTTACTATTTTCTTGCAAACAATCATCTTCCACTCGATACGTTTAATCCTTTGTTACAGCAAGCCGGTGAGATTGACAACCTCACTCGTTTCGTTGGGGCAAAGTACTTTGGTTTTGTTGTGCGATTCCACGTTGGCGCCGGAATCCCTGTTGTTGCGCCGCATCACATTTCGCCACCATCAACCTTCAACGTGCTTCTTGACTCCTACTGGTCCGATTAAACCTTGGTTTCTTACTGAGGGAAACTTGCCACTGTGCGCATCATACCTTCCTCTTGGGGTTCCCAACGGACGTGTACATCTACGCGCATCACGGGTGTAAGCCATGTTTGCACACGCGGAATACTTGGGTTTGCTTGACGAGCCTAGCATGTACAGACATGGCCTCGGGACAACGGAAACCGAAAGGTTGAACACGAGTCATATGGATGATTTGATCAACATGTTGATGTTCACCATTGAAGCTGCATCATCTCACGTGATGATCGGTTTTGGTGTTGTGGATGTGGATCGTGTACCACTTAACAACTATGAGGGATGTTGTATTAAGTGGGAGTTCATTAGTAATTAGATTAAAACTTGAACTAATTATCATGAACATAGTCTGAATAGTATTTTGTATTAAATTTGTAGTATTGGCATCCGTTTTTCTACCATGCGTTAGTCTTGTAATTGAGATAGAAATATTGTTAAAATCTGACAAGAAAACTTTACGGACTGGTGCCGTATTGTTAAAGAATCAAGAAATGATTAAGTCCTATTGCAAACTTTTAGTAAACCTCACATTGTTGATTCAAAGAGCTATGGTTTCAATTAGTACCTACAATTATCTTGTCTCCGTGAAACTTGATGTTCAAATTTGTTTGAAAAGTAAGGAGCTGAAAAGTTTTCTTTTCAGAAAGAAGCGAGGTATGAGATATATGTGATATCTAAGACCTTACTGCAAGATGATAGAATATAATCTAGTGAAACTACATAAACTCATAAGTTTTATGGGAATGTACGAAGGTTGAAGACGCCAGGCGTCCCAATCCTCCAACTATTGGGGCACTAACAATATTCCATTATCCATGAAGTGATCGTTCTTAGTATGCACCGTTGCTAAGACTCGTCGTTTCGAAGCATCTCGTGATGATCGGGTGTTATTGATTCCACGAGTGCATACAACGGGTGCAAGCTAGATTTGCTGTAACACCTCAAATTTCAAATAAAGGAGAAGAACAAACTCAATTATCCAAATTTGAGAACTAACAAAAACTTTTCAAATTTCATATAGTACCCTGCATAGGACTTGTGCATTTTGAGTGCTATGCCATGATGAGTGTTATTTTGTGTATTTGATAAACTCCACCACCCTAGAGTGAACCAATGAGGATCACCAAACAAATAAATAAAAAAGAGAAAGAAATCAAATAAGAAGAAAACCCTAAAAACCCTAACATATGACACATGATATTTTTATAAATTTTGACCCTAGACCCAATTGGTCTTCACCATTAGTGTAATATGATATTAAATAGTTATTACCACTTTGAGAATCAAAGAAACACAAATTAAATCAAAGCCAAGAATTAAAATATGCTCACATAAGATAATGGTCATTTTTGACAATTACAATCTGGTCACCACTTTGAGTCTCTCTATTTCAAAATTTCTAAACTAAACACCTCCAACTCTTTGCATGTCATCCAAGTACACAACAAAATGAACAACTTTGGTAAAAGGGACCATACCAGTTTCATCTTGGATCAAGAGCTAGGATCAAGCAAAGTAGGGACTTTTTAACACAAACAAGATCAACATATTTTTGAAATTGATCAAACCAGACCCAATCTTGGCCACCACAAGCCCTAGCCTTGACCAGGGGACAACCCTACACCTAGCCCATGCATAAAAACCCCATGGACACGGCTCAAGCATGGAAGGCCATGGACATGCCAGCCATGTCGCACCACGACGGCCACCCCTCTCTCCTTGCCTTCCTAGCCCGAGCGACCTTGCCAAACACGTCGCCCATGATCTCAGGAGATCGCCCGTACTCGCCGTTGAACGAGAGGACGACGCCACGACCCGCCATTGCCGCGCCCAGTACGCTTCAGGTACGCCGCCAACGGCATGGCGACGTCACCCGTGCACGGATGCGCGCGACACGGCCACGCGGCGCCCGCAGTACACCGCCGTACCCCGACCACCTCCGTGCGCCCTGGTACCTCTCTCGCCACGCGGAGCTCGCAGGACATGCTCCCGTCACCCCCTAGCCCCTACCGTCGCCGGAGAGGACGAACGCGCCCGCCACGGCCGCGCCGGCACGAGCAAGCGCCCGACCACCGTACACCTCGCCTTAACTCGCCATGGACGCTCGCGGATTCGCCGTACCCTCCCGATCGTCGCTGCGTCACCACCTAGCCCTCTAGCTCGCCGGAGACGCCGCGCCCACGACGACTTGCCGCAGCACCCACGGCACCCTCACGCTCCTATAAATAGAGCACTCCCCGGACCCAACCAAGCACACCACCATGACCACCACTCACCACCGCTTCGCCCAGCACTGCTAGCCACCTCAATCGTCGCCGGAGCAAGCTCAATCGAGCGGTCGGAGCCGCGGAAGCCCTGGTGAAATCGCCGTTGATTGGAGCCGCCCCTGACGACGCCACTGCTACAGGCTGCATCGCCGTCGTCTACACCTTCGTCGAGCCCACTCGCCAACCCTAGCTGGAGCCACGGTGAGCTCTCCGACCCCCTACCCGAGTCGCCGGCGAACTCCTCTCTCGCCGTCGTGACGATGAACCTTGGCCGTTGGATTGGATTCTAATCCAACGCGCCGCAGCAGCCCATACCGTTTCGGTGATAAAACGTCGCTGACGAGCGGACCCCACCCTGTCAGCGCGCCGCGTGTATGTGGACCGTGGTTGGGCTGGACTGGGCTAGGTTGGGCCGTTTCGTTTTGAATCTGGCCCAGTTAGTGTTCCCGCCGGCCTAATTAATTCAAATTTCGTTTAATCAATTTTGTTTGAATTCAATACTGGACCCAACTTTGAAAATTCATAGAAACTGTTTGGCTTGGCCAAATTTAACAAACTTTATATATTTAGAAAGCTTAGGAAATGATCTACACACTGCCCCTGGTTTGAACCCTAGATCTATTATAGATTTAAAATGGAAAATAAACAAGACAGGGACTTTTCTGCCTTAGAATAATTATTAAAAATCAACTAAAATAGATATTTGAATAATTCCAACTCTGGTAGCTCACTAATGACTTACACTAATTGATTATGCAATAAAATGGTGTGGTCACTTTGCATGATCATGCCATAGATTAAATAATGGACAATATGGCTAGTTTATTAAGTGAAATTGTCCCAAAATTATTATGTAAATCATATGGAGGATTTCCCTTCATTTAAATCTTGTCCCAAATGAGTTCATGAGATGTTTGTACCCCTGGTCCAAACACTCCTATATGAATATTTGGAGATTTAAACCATTGTAGGAACTATAAAATAGTATGAGGTGATCTACCTCATTTAAATCATTTTCTCAAATAATGATGATGAATACTTGACTTAGGTCAATAGGATTTCATATATGATTATTTGAGAAGTTAAATCTTAAGAAGATTTCAATAAGAGGAAATTATTTCTTCAAGAACTAAATGAATACTATTAATTACATATGTAATGAGAGGAAATTATTTTCTTTAATAAAGACAACCAATGCACCTAATTATTTTATGAGTGTGCTTAGCATAGCTTGTGTGAGATAATGATGTGCTTAGCATAGACTTGGAGTGTGTTTAGTGATTATACCTTGTATTTAATTTAGACGCTAGCACCGGAAACTACCAAGAGGAAGGAGAATTCTACCAAGAAGAGGAAGAAGAGAACCCCGAGAACTACCAAGGCAAGATAATATTCTTGTAAAGTGCAAAGCTCACCTTGAGCAAGGCACCATGATTCTTACTTTCCTTCATACAAGTCTAGTTGTTATTTTACCCCATACAAGTTTTACTTGTTGTGTTTTCAAAGAATGAATTAAAATTGGTTTAGAGAATCCGATTAGTAAATTAGTAAAGTTAGCCTTCTAGAGAGCAAAGCAATGTAGCACCCCTCATGATTAGTGCTAGTGCTAAAGTACTAAAACTTGACTACTTTAGATGGGAACATATGACTTGATGAAATTGAAACCTTGGAATGGTGAGGCATTCCATTGAAAGTTTTGAAGTGGAATGTGATCAAGAGAAGATGGTGATTTTTGATAAAAACCCATTGATAGTTGTGAGGTTGAATGTGACCAAGAGAAGATAGTGATTTTTGATAAAACCCCGATCACTGGTTTGAATGCGATACCTTTCCAAATATAAGTACCCCCACAATACCTGATTATGGGTAGGGCTTAACTGGAAGTTTATACATCTTAGTATGGGTTCCCTCTGAACACACATCATAGGGGTTACGCTGAGGCTGCCTCCGTTGTTGAGAAAGATGTGAATTGAGGTGAAATGGTACGGCCAAGCCCTGTGCAGTTCCCAGGTTAACAGTTGGTTTTCACTGGGAGGCCAAGCTCATGGGGAGAGGTGCTCATACTAGGGTTTATAAGTGAAAGGTTAAGGTTGATGATCCGCGTACTGTGTTACGGTGACTCGGAGTTATTCCGACGGATGCAATCAAATGTTGTGGCACAAGTGTGCAACCTCTGCGAGTGTCAATCTATTCGAATAGCCGTGTCCCCGGTTACGGACAATTGGAAAGGCCATACGAATTCCCGTGTCGATCTTTTAAAAACTTTCATGAATATGAATGGTGACTGGGTGACTTGGTAGAATGACAATCCTGGTGTGGGAATGACACTAATGTTCCCACTTGAGTAGCTAGTACATGCCTCACCACTCATAAACTAAAATATGGCTTATGCAAGTAGAAATAGAGTTTAACTCCAAGAACTAGCATTTTACATTGGTATTAGTTTGCAAGTACTTGAAGTACTTACGGCTTTGTCCCCGGCTATTCAAATGGCCGAGTACGATGATGAAACGAACTATCGTGAAGATGACCAGCAGGACGCCTATGATAACTAGGAGCTTTCTGACGTCAAGCGTTGGCCTGTGGACTACAGAGTCCCCTTATCTTTACGCTCCCGCATTAAACTTGTGTTTGTTCGTTGATCAATAGATCAACTATTTGTGTAATATGGATCATGTGATTCAAGTTGTAAGACTTATTGAGTTGTAATAAATAATGACTGTGATACTTCGCTATTATATCTCGCAACAACATTATTCCTGGGATTGCGATGAATGGTATAATAGGCATCCGGACTTAAAAATCCGGGTGTTCACAAGTTGGTATCAGAGCCATTGTTTGACCTTAGAAAACCTTAGTTAGAATGGGCGTTCATAAAAACTTAACTTTGAAATCAAAACGAAGCAAGTATTTGTGAAAACTTACCATACTCTTGTCTTTGAGGCTTTTTCCAAAACTTGGTGATACCATGCTCTTCCTTGTTTAAATATACTTAAAAGTTTGCCACACTTAATCACTCACTAATTTATTCCTCCATTTCACTTTCAGATGGAGCCGAATGAACCCCTCAACACCAAGTTCTACCAGCTCGGGAATGGTGGAAACTTGATCTTTGAGCACGACCTCAACGCGCTCTCTGACTTCCTTGGCCGTCCTCACCCGGAGTTCCACGGAATCGAGGTGAACGACCAGGTCGGAGGCGAGTTGCAGTGGATCATCACCGCCGACTTGAGGGGCAAGCTGGAGCCTCCCACCTCGGAGAGGATCCTCTTCTCCTTCCGCGAGAGCAACTGGCTCGATGGTCTTGCACGTGGCCTTCAGGAGGCACTTGCACGCCTCTGTGGACAGAACGTGGTGCGCATACTTGCGTCCCGCTATGCACACCTTGTGAGGCGTGATGCTATGGGTGTGCCTATGGAGCTGCAGTCGCACCCACGGCTCGAGGCACCACGCCGAGCATCTGGACTATATGCTGTACCACACTCGAAGGAGTTAGACAACTCCCGTGCGTACGCGAACCAGACTCACCTCGCACTGATCACGCATGGCGATGCCATCAAGCAGCTGTCCAGGGACCGCAACAAGCTTCGTCTGAAGTGCGCGAAGAAGGATGTCACCATTACACGCCTTCGCGCACAGATCGCATCACTTGAGGCCACTGTCAAGGCTCAGGAGGAGCAGCTGATGGAGATAGAGGAGGACGAGGCCGGTGCTGACCTTTGAGGAGGAGACGCCTTCCTGAGTGACGACGACGACTTCGAGGAGGACGGGTTCACTGAGGAGGAGGACTACGCGTTCCTCGGAGCCAGGACCTGACGATGTCATTCCCATCGACATCGAGGATGAGGGTAGCCACACTTGAGCACATATGTAGGTGTGAGTTGTATCCCTTGTATCGTAGCATGAAGGGTTCTTAAAACCCTGAGTATGAGTGTGTTTTCCATCCCTTGTATCGTAGCCGGAGTGATGGTTCTTAAAACCATGGGAGGAATGGTATGTTAGTTTGTAATGTGTTATGTGGAATGAATGAATGTGTGTTTGTCATCAAAAGCATTCAAGTTTTACAAGTTGTTAAACTCATTCAAAATAAACCTTAGACAATTCCCTCTTATCTTATAATCTTCTATATATTCAGATGGCCCCTCCCAATCGCAACAACAACGACGCCATGATGCAACTGCTGCAAACCCTGCTTCAAGACAGGGAGACAGAAAGAGCTGAACGTCAAGCCAACATCGCAGCACTGCAGAACCTTGCTCACCAAGGCCATGGGAATCATGATCACCCCGGGTCCAAACTCAAGAACTTCCAGAACACCAATCCACCGGTGTTTAGCAAGACTGAAGAACCCCTCGACGCCGATGACTGGCTTCAGACTATGGAGAACAACTTGGAAGTCGCCGGAGTCGAAGCCAATGAGAAAGTCCTGTTTGCAACCCACTACCTTGCCGGACCAGCCAGAGCCTGGTGGACCAGCACCCGTGCCATGAACGGAGGTCAAGTCATGACTTGGGCAGATTTCAAGCTCAAGTTCAGCAAGTACCATGTGCCCCCGGGCCTCATCAAAAAGATGCGGGATGAATTCCGCGAACTGAAGCAAGGAAGGATGACGGTGGTAGAATACCGCGACGGGTTCCTTACCCTGTCAAGGTACGCCCCGATGAGACCGACACTACCGAGAAGAGGCAAGAGAGATTCCTGAATGGACCGCATGATGAGATGCAGACGGTCCTAGTCAACATCCCCTTTGCAGACCTTGAAGCCCTTGTTGACTCCGCCATCCAGATGGAGGGCAAGTTGAACCAAGCCAATGAAAACCGCAAACGCCGCATGATGCACCAGAGCGGGCCCAGCCATACTCCCAAGTATCGCCCTAGCTCAAGCGGAGGTTTTGCCCCCAGAAACACTAAGCCCCAAATGCAGACTTCACGCCCCGGATTCCAGAATCGGAGTGGAGGAAACCCCAGGCCAGGAGGCCACCACAACAACAACCACAACTACCAGAACAACACCAACAACTTCAACCGTGCGCCAATGCGAGCCCCCAACACCAACAACAGCAACACCAACACCGCTCCAAGGACTGGGAGCAACGCCATTCCGGTCGCCAACAAGGACAAGTCCACTATCACTTGTTATGAGTGCGGTGTAGTGGGACATTACTCCAACGAGTGCCCCAAGAGGCTTGCCAAGCTTGCCGGCAACACCCCTGCACCTGCTCAGCAGCAACGCCGCGTCTCTACCGGAAAGAAGTTCGCCCCCAACAACCCCAACAACCGCAACGGCCGTCTCTTTCACATGGAGGCGTAAGAAGCCCAGAAGCACCGGACGTTGTCTTGGGTATGTTTCCTGTCAACTCGGTACACTGCCGAGTGTTGTTTGATTCCGGAGCATCTCATTCTTTTGTCACTCGAAGACTTTGCATCAACAAGTAAAATTCAACCTATCAGCTTGAAACACGTCATGATAGTTCAAATCCCCGGATCAACCACTAAAGCCAGAAAATTCTGTAAAAATGTACCCATCAAAATACATGAGGTAGAATTCTATGCCAATCTGATAATTCGGGAACCAAAGGTTTGGAGGTAGTGCTAGGTATGGATTGGATGGCCAAGCATCATGGAATGATTGACTGTGCAAAGAAAGCCATCACCATGACCAGTAGCACTGGTATTATCGTAGAACATGTCTCTGAACTGCTACCCCGAAAATTTACCTGCAACCAGAGTCTAACCAAGCCAACTTTGGATCAGATCAGGGTCGTTTGTCGATACCCTGATGTGTTTCCCGAAGGTTTACCCGGTATGCCCCCAGATCGGGACATCGAGTTCATCATCGAGTTAATTCCTGGAACCGGACCCATAGCCCAGAGAGCCTATAGTATGAACCCAGCAGAGCTTGTGGAGCTGAAGAAGCAACTGGATGAACTGTTAGCCAAAGGTCTGATTCGACCAAGTGCGTCACCATGGAGATCCCCAGTGTTGTTTGTGGATAAGAAGGATGGTGCCAGTCGTTTATGTACGGACTACCGTAAGCTTAACGATGTCACCATCAAGAACAAGTACCCCTTGCCCAAGATAGAAGACCTGTTTGACCAGCTGACCGGTGCTGTAGTATTCTCGAAGATTGATCTCAGAACTGGATACCACCAGTTGAAGATTCGTGCCTCTGACATTCCCAAAACTGCCTTCACCACCAGATATGGATTGTACGAGTACAATGTCATGTCATTTGGATTGACCAATGCCCCTGCTTATTTCATGAATCTCATGAATAAGATCTTCATGAACTTTCTGGACAAGTTTGTTGTCGTTTTCATCGATGACATCCTAATCTACTCCAAGTCCGAGGAAGAACATGAGCAACACCTAGAAGCTGTCCTGGAGACCCTTAGAGAGCATAAGTTGTATGCTAAGTTCAGCAAATGTGAATTTTGGCTGAAGGAAGTAGGATTCCCGGGACATATCTTGTCCGCAGGAGGAATTGCCGTAGATCCCGCCAAGATCAAGACTCGTTGCGGAATGGAAAGCCCCAACCACCCAGACCGAGGTCCGCGCTTTTCTTGGATTAGCTGGATATTACCGCAGATTTGTAGAAGGCTTTTCGAGCATCGCTCGACCCATGACCCAGTTGTTAAAGAAAGACAAGAAGTTCGAATGGACGGAGAAGTGTGAAGAGAGTTTTCAACAACTCAAGCTTAGACTGACCACAGCCCTAATCCTGATCATGCCGGATATCACCAAACCCTTTGACGTTTACTGCGATGCGTCCAAGATTGGTCTTGGATGTGTACTGATGCAGGAAGGAAAGGTGATATCTTATCTGTCCCGGCAACTTAAGCAGCATGAGCAGAACTATCCCACCCATGACCTTGAACTCGCAGCCGTAGTTTTAGCACTGAAGGTGTGGCGACACTACCTCATGGGTAATCGTTGCGAGATCTATTCTGATCACAAGAGCCTGAAGTATATCTTCACTCAGAAGGAGCTGAATATGAGGCAGCGGAGATGGTTAGAGTTGATCAAGGACTATGATATGGAGATCCACTACCACCCCGGCAAGGCCAATGTGGTAGCGGATGCATTGAGTAGACTGCCATGTCAGCTAAACTCAATGATAGCAGAAGAACAACCCAGCTTACACCAAGAGTTCGAGCAGTTTAGAATGGAGTTAGTCAGTAAGGGATTTCTAGCTAGTATAGAGCTACAGCCCACCTTGATTGGTCAGATCAAGGAAGCCCAGAGGGGCAATGCCAGCATTGAAGGGATCAAGAAGCAGATAGCTGCGGGGAAAGCCCCGGGATTTATCATTGATGAAGAAGGAGTCCTTTGGTACAACGGACGCCTGTGTGTACCGTCAGACTCAGAGCTGAAGAAGGTCATTCTGCAGGAAGCCCATGACACCTTATACTCTATCCACCCCGGCGGTACCAAGATGTACCAGGACTTGAAGGAACAGTTCTGGTGGCATGGAATGAAGAGGGAGATTGGAAGCTACATCGCCAAGTGCGATATCTGTCAACGAGTCAAAGCTGAACATCAGCGACCCGCAGGACTGCTGCAGCCACTACAGATTCCCGAATGGAAGTGGGACTCCGTAGGAATGGACTTTGTCACCGGGTTGCCCAAATCCAGCAAAGGAAACGATTCCATCTGGGTAGTTGTTGATAGATTGACCAAGGTAGCCCACTTCATTGCTGTCAAGACAACCTACCAAGGCCCAAAGTTAGCGGAGCTGTACATCTCTAGAATAGTCGCACTGCACGGAACACCGAAGTCCATTGTGTCAGATAGAGGTTCACAATTCACCTCAAGATTCTGGCAGAAGGTGCATGAAGGATTAGGAACTCGTCTGAATTTCAGCACTGCCTATCACCCGCAGACTGATGGACAGACCGAGAGAGTCAACCAGATATTGGAGGACATGCTGAGAGCCTGCGTCCTTGAATATGGATCAAAGTGGGAGGACTGTTTGCCCTACGCAGAATTCTCCTACAACAACAGCTACCAAGCCAGTCTACAGATGGCCCCCTTCGAAGCCCTGTACGGAAGGAAATGTCGTACCCCCCTGAATTGGTCCGAAGTCGGAGAGAGCCAAGTCTTTGGACCTGATGTGCTTCGAGAAGCAGAAGAGAAGGTGCACAAGATCCGAGAGTACCTCAAGACCGCTCAGTCCCGCCAGAAGAGCTACGCCGACAAGAGACGCCGAGAGATAACCTTTGAGGTCGGAGATTTCGTCTATCTCAAAGTGTCACCCTTGAAGGGAATGCAGCGTTTCCAACTCAAAGGGAAGCTTGCACCCCGGTATGTCGGACCTTTCAAAGTCCTCAGCCGCCGAGGAGAAGTCTCTTATCAACTGGAACTACCAGAAGAAATGACGGCTGTGCACAACGTGTTCCACATCTCACTCCTCCGGAAGTGCTTAGAAGTGCCAGAGAAGACCGAGGTATTCAAGAATATCGACCACCGTTCGGTGGATATCAACCATGATCTTACCTACCGCGAAGTGCCTATTCGCATCCTGGAAGAGGCATACAGAACCACTCGCACCCGAAGCATCAAGTTTCTGAAGATACAGTGGAGCAATCATACAGAAGATGAAGCCACCTGGGAACGAGAAGAAGATATGAAGAAGGAGTACCCAGATCTCTTCAACCTCTAGACTGTTTTTCTTCTAGATCTCGGGACGAGATCTTTTGTAAGGGGGAAGGGTTTGTAACACCTCAAATTTCAAATAAAGGAGAAGAACAAACTCAATTATCCAAATTTGAGAACTAACAAAAACTTTTCAAATTTCATATAGTACCCTGCATAGGACTTGTGCATTTTGAGTGCTATGCCATGATGAGTGTTATTTTGTGTATTTGATAAACTCCACCACCCTAGAGTGAACCAATGAGGATCACCAAACAAATAAATAAAAAAGAGAAAGAAATCAAATAAGAAGAAAACCCTAAAAACCCTAACATATGACACATGATATTTTTATAAATTTTGACCCTAGACCCAATTGGTCTTCACCATTAGTGTAATATGATATTAAATAGTTATTACCACTTTGAGAATCAAAGAAACACAAATTAAATCAAAGCCAAGAATTAAAATATGCTCACATAAGATAATGGTCATTTTTGACAATTACAATCTGGTCACCACTTTGAGTCTCTCTATTTCAAAATTTCTAAACTAAACACCTCCAACTCTTTGCATGTCATCCAAGTACACAACAAAATGAACAACTTTGGTAAAAGGGACCATACCAGTTTCATCTTGGATCAAGAGCTAGGATCAAGCAAAGTAGGGACTTTTTAACACAAACAAGATCAACATATTTTTGAAATTGATCAAACCAGACCCAATCTTGGCCACCACAAGCCCTAGCCTTGACCAGGGGACAACCCTACACCTAGCCCATGCATAAAAACCCCATGGACACGGCTCAAGCATGGCAGGCCATGGCCATGCCGGCCATGTCGCACCACGACAGCCACCCCTCTCTCCTTGCCTTCCTAGCCCGAGCGACCTTGCCAAACACGTCGCCCATGATCTCAGGAGATCGCCCGTACTCGCCGTTGAACGAGAGGACGACGCCACGACCCGCCATTGCCGCGCCCAGTACGCTTCAGGTACGCCGCCAACGGCATGGCGACGTCACCCGTGCACGGATGCGCGCGACATGGCCACGCGGCGCCCGCAGTACACCGCCGTACCCCGACCACCTCCGTGCGCCCTGGTACCTCTCTCGCCACGCGGAGCTCGCAGGACATGCTCCCGTCACCCCCTAGCCCCTACCGTCGCCGGAGAGGACGAACGCGCCCGCCACGGCCGCGCCAGTACGAGCAAGCGCCCGACCACCGTACACCTCGCCTTAACTCGCCATGGACGCTCGCGGATTCGCCGTACCCTCCCGATCGTCGCTGCGTCACCACCTAGCCCTCTAGCTCGCCGGAGACGCCGCGCCCACGACGACTTGCCGCAGCACCCACGGCACCCTCACGCTCCTATAAATAGAGCACTCCCGGACCCAACCAAGCACACCACCATGACCACCACTCACCACCGCTCGCCCAGCACTGCTAGCCACCTCAATCGTCGCCGGAGCAAGCTCAATCGAGCGGTCGGAGCCGCGGAAGCCCTGGTGAAATCGCCGTTGATTGGAGCCGCCCCTGACGACGCCACTGCTACAGGCTGCATCGCCGTCGTCTACACCTTCGTCGAGCCCACTGCCAACCCTAGCTGGAGCCACGGTGAGCTCTCCGACCCCCTACCTGAGTCGCCGGCGAACTCCTCTCTCGCCGTCGTGACGATGAACCTTGGCCGTTGGATTGGATTCTAATCCAACGCGCCGCAGCAGCCCATACCGTTTCGGTGATAAAACGTCGCTGACGAGCGGACCCCACCCTGTCAGCGCGCCGCGTGTCTGTGGACCGTGGTTGGGCTGGACTGGGCTAGGTTGGGCCGTTTCGTTTTGAATCTGGCCCAGTTAGTGTTCCCGCCGGCCTAATTAATTCAAATTTCGTTTAATCAATTTTGTTTGAATTCAATACTGGACCCAACTTTGAAAATTCATAGAAACTGTTTGGCTTGGCCAAATTTAACAAACTTTATATATTTAGAAAGCTTAGGAAATGATCTACACACTGCCCCTGGTTTGAACCCTAGATCTATTATAGATTTAAAATGGAAAATAAACAAGACAGGGACTTTTACTGCCTTAGAATAATTATTAAAAATCAACTAAAATAGATATTTGAATAATTCCAACTCTGGTAGCTCACTAATGACTTACACTAATTGATTATGCAATAAAATGGTGTGGTCACTTTGCATGATCATGCCATAGATTAAATAATGGACAATATGGCTAGTTTATTAAGTGAAATTGTCCCAAAATTATTATGTAAATCATATGGAGGATTTCCCTTCATTTAAATCTTGTCCCAAATGAGTTCATGAGATGTTTGTACCCCTGGTCCAAACACTCCTATATGAATATTTGGAGATTTAAACCATTGTAGGAACTATAAAATAGTATGAGGTGATCTACCTCATTTAAATCATTTTCTCAAATAATGATGATGAATACTTGACTTAGGTCAATAGGATTTCATATATGATTATTTGAGAAGTTAAATCTTAAGAAGATTTCAATAAGAGGAAATTATTTCTTCAAGAACTAAATGAATACTATTAATTACATATGTAATGAGAGGAAATTATTTTCTTTAATAAAGACAACCAATGCACCTAATTATTTTATGAGTGTGCTTAGCATAGCTTGTGTGAGATAATGATGTGCTTAGCATAGACTTGGAGTGTGTTTAGTGATTATACCTTGTATTTAATTTAGACGCTAGCACCGGAAACTACCAAGAGGAAGGAGAATTCTACCAAGAAGAGGAAGAAGAGAACCCTGAGAACTACCAAGGCAAGATAATATTCTTGTAAAGTGCAAAGCTCACCTTGAGCAAGGCACCATGATTCTTACTTTCCTTCATACAAGTCTAGTTGTTATTTTACCCCATACAAGTTTTACTTGTTGTGTTTTCAAAGAATGAATTAAAATTGGTTTAGAGAATCTGATTAGTAAATTAGTAAAGTTAGCCTTCTAGAGAGCAAAGCAATGTAGCACCCCTCATGATTAGTGCTAGTGCTAAAGTACTAAAACTTGACTACTTTAGATGGGAACATATGACTTGATGAAATTGAAACCTTGGAATGGTGAGGCATTCCATTGAAAGTTTTGAAGTGGAATGTGATCAAGAGAAGATGGTGATTTTTGATAAAAACCCATTGATAGTTGTGAGGTTGAATGTGACCAAGAGAAGATAGTGATTTTTGATAAAACCCTGATACTGGTTTGAATGCGATACCTTTCCAAATATAAGTACCCCCACAATACCTGATTATGGGTAGGGCTTAACTGGAAGTTTATACATCTTAGTATGGGTTCCCTCTGAACACACATCATAGGGGTTACGCTGAGGCTGCCTCCGTTGTTGAGAAAGATGTGAATTGAGGTGAAATGGTACGGCCAAGCCTCGTGCGGTTCCCGGGTTAACGAGTTGGTTTTCACTGGGAGGCCAAGCTCATGGGGAGAGGTGCTCATACTAGGGTTTATAAGTGAAAGGTTAAGGTTGATGATCCGCGTACTGTGTTACGGTGACTCGGAGTTATTCCGACGGATGCAATCAAATGTTGTGGCACAAGTGTGCAACCTCTGCAGAGTGTCAATCTATTCGAATAGCCGTGTCCCCGGTTACGGACAATTGGAAAGGCCATACGAATTCCTGTGTCAGTCTTTTAAAAACTTTCATGAATATGAATGGTGACTGGGTGACTTGGTAGAATGACAATCCTGGTGTGGGAATGACACTAATGTTCCCACTTGAGTAGCTAGTACATGCCTCACCACTCATAAACTAAAATATGGCTTATGCAAGTAGAAATAGAGTTTAACTCCAAGAACTAGCATTTTACATTGGTATTAGTTTGCAAGTACTTGAAGTACTTACGGCTTTGTCCCTGGCTATTCAAATGGCCAGAGTACGATGATGAACAGAACTATCGTGAAGATGACCAGCAGGACGCCTATGATAACTAGGAGCTTTCTGACGTCAAGCGTTGGCCTGTGGACTACAGAGTCCCCTTATCTTTACGCTCCCGCATTAAACTTGTGTTTGTTCGTTGATCAATAGATCAACTATTTGTGTAATATGGATCATGTGATTCAAGTTGTAAGACTTATTGAGTTGTAATAAATAATGACTGTGATACTTCGCTATTATATCTCGCAACAACATTATTCCTGGGATTGCGATGAATGGTATAATAGGCATCCGGACTTAAAAATCCGGGTGTTCACATTTGCACATGCGAATACTAAGGTTAAACTTTACGAGCCTAGCATGTACAGACATGGTCTCGGAAAGTCGTCATGATATGATGGATAAAATTATGAGTGAAGTTGTTCATCATATTACAAAGTTACTAATAGTGAAATCCAGAACACTTGTCATATGATGATCAACTTCAAAATAAGAACCTCAAGGTTATTGGTATTTGACCGACAAACCTAGAAGTTATTGATGTTGAAGTGTTTTTCTGAATAATGAGGAGAGCTAAAAGAGAAACTACAAAAGATATTTTGGCAGAAAGAAAGAAAAGACTAGAAAGTCTAGCTCAGGTGTATATACATGTTATGGATGTATTCCTTATTTGGTCACATAATGAAATTCTTGGGTATTAGTACTAGATTGGTTGGTATGAGATGTCATACAATACAACGCAATACAAGAATACGATGGCCTAAGTGACTGATAAGGAATATGGTAATAATGCACGTATGGAACATAATAAAGTGTTATTATGTTTGTCGTTGGCATTCTACCTAGCCCTCAGAATTTATAATAAAGAACTTAATAATTGTTATTTTGCTCTGGTCAAATGAAAACAATGAGTTGTTAAAATTATGACATTACTCCATGTACGATGGATAAGTTATTATAAATCTTAATGGTGAAACACACATACATAACACTGACGCTAAAATGCCATAAGGCAAATGATTTGAATTCCACTTATTTGTGGAACCGCCATTTAGGTCATGTTAGAGAGGAACGCATGAAGGAACTCCATGCAAATGGATTTTTGGAGTCATTTGATTTTTGAATCATTTGGCGCTTGCAAATCTTTTCTAAAAGATAATGACTTAAATACCGTTCATAGGCCAAGAGTTGAACGGGCAACTGACTTAGTGGAAACATACATGATGATGTATGTGGTTCACTGGACATAGTTGTGTGCGGGAGATTCTTCTACTTCATGAAAACTTCCAACAATGAATTGAGTATATATATGTGGATATATTCGATAAGAAAGAAGTTTGAAACATTTGAATGGCTTCAAATAAATTTCGGCATGAAGTGGAAATCATCGTAATAGAAAAGTCAAATATCTATGATTGGATCATAGTGGAAATATTTGAATTACGAGTTTTTAGCGAACATCTGAGAGAGTTATGAAATTGTTCTATAACTCACGTTTCTTGGAGTATCATAGTGATGATGGAGTATCCGAGAGATGTATCCAAACCTTGTTGGGTCAATGATGATATAAAATATTGATGCCATTATATTTTTGTGGATTATGCTTTAGTGACTACCGCTTTTACACTGAATAGAGCGTCATCATGATCCGTTGAAATGACACCATACGAGTTATGGCATATATAGGTATGAACCCTAATAGTCCTTTCTTAAACTTTGGTATGCATAGCATAAGTAAATAAGTTTACAACCAAAATCGGATGAATGTCTTTGTTGGTTATCCCAAAGGATTAATTGGGAATTCTTTCCACTATGAAGTAAAAGACAAAAGTGTTTGTTAATGTTACTTGCTTATTTCCAAGAAATTGTTTTCTAGCTAAGTTTTTGAGTGGGAGGACAATACAACTTGATAAGGTTTATGAACCTGAGCATAATGATCAGAGTAGCGCAACATCGGAATTGGTTCCGGAAGCGGCCACGACGATCATGGCTGCCATGACTACAAAGTGTTTTAGCCATGGAGATCGAAGTACATATTGAACCTTGTAGGTATGGTTTACTTTGTGATCAAATAAATGATTTGTGAACAAAGGATTGATTTTGAACAATAATAAACCAACTACAAACAAAGAAGTTATGATGGGCCCTGACTCTGTTAAAATGGCTATACGCCATGAAATCCAAGATAGATGAATACTTTTTGAAAGTAAATGGATCTATAAAATTGATGGACTTGGATGTAATATCCTTAAAGAAGCTCGACTTGTCGAAAAGTTGTTTACGACAAAGTTCAAAGAGTTGAGTACGATAAGATTAGATCTTCCGTAGCAATGCTTATAGTCCACGTGGATTATTCTAGTAATCGCTACATTTTTTTTATGAGATATGTTAGTAGGATGGCAAAATATATTACTTAACAGAAGTGTGTATTAAAGGTGTATACAAGATACAACCAAGAGTTTTGCTAGTCCGTAGAATACTAGATAGGAATACGAACTTCAATTGGATAAAGTGAGTATTGCGGAGTTGGAATCTTCACCGGATGAAATAGTCAAAGAGTTTTGATTTCATCAGAAACGATGAAGGTGCTTGCATTTGCAAGAAATTAAGTGGGAGCGCTGAGACATATTTGTAATACTTTATGTAGCTGACATATCGTTGATTATAAATAGTGTAATTATATAATTGATTAAAAAGGTTTCATTGAGAATTAACTTCAATGAAAGGATATGGACTGAAACATATTTAGTGTCAAGATCTATGAAGATAGATTAAAACACATAATAAGTTTAAGTCAAAGTACATAGAATGGATATTGAAGTAGTTCAATATATAAATATTAAGAAGGTGTTCTTTGCATACAAAGGTTTAACAAGACTTGAGTGTATTTGACACTCGATGAGTAAAAACACATGAGTGATTTTGGATCACAAATAATATGTACAAAATCAGATGTCTTGTGCTCTAAAAGGTTAGGAGCATATACCAGAATGATTCATGTGATAATCATTGGACAAACAGTAAGAATATCCCTGTGTGCTTCAGAAGAACCAAGGATATATATATATATATAGTTTTATATGGGGTAATGACAAACAAATCGCTGTAAGGTGTTGCACCGATACTTGTTTGGTCACATATAAGAATTAATTTCAGATCTCAATTAGGCTAAGTGTTATTAAAAAGGTAGTACAATGCTAGATTTAGAAGAGTTCTAAATATTGTGACGGATTCTACAAACGAAGGCAGAGTATGTCATTGTTATGACAATGACTAAAGATGTTAAGTCAAAAAGTTCTTTGAGAACTTGGTGTAGTTCCGATAGTGTCAGAACTTTGAAGCTATATTGTGTGTGACAATATTAGTGAAATATTTCAGACCGCGGAATTAAGGTTCCACTAGAGGACTAAGCATATATGCCGACTCATTTGGAAAATGAGTGATGCGTTGAGACGCAAATGAATTGCAAAATACATACGTTTCTGAGCATGTCAGATCCGTAGACTAAAACCTCTCCCGTAGGCGAAACATGATAAAACACCGTAAAGGCCAAGGTGTTATATCTTTACAAATGTAAACTAGATTATTGACTCTAGTGCAAGTGGGAGACTGTTGGAGATATGCCCAAGAGGCAATAATAAAATGGTTATTATAATATATCTTTGTGTTTATGATAATGTTTACATACCATGCTATAATTGTATTAACCGGAACATTGATACATGTGTGTTATGTAAACAACAAGGAGTCCCTAGTAAGCCTCTTGTATAACTAGCTTGTTGATTAATAGATGATCATAGTTTCATGATCATGAACATTGGATGTTATTAATAACAAGGTTATGTCATTATGTGAATGATGTAATGGACACACCCAATTAAGCGTAGCATAAGATCACGTCATTAAGTTCATTTGCTATAAGCTTTCGATACATAGTTACCAAGTCCTTTCGACCATGAGATCATGTAAATCACTTATGCCGGAAGGGTACTTTGATTACATCAAACGCCACCTGCGTAAATGGGTGGTTATAAAGGTGGGATTAGGTATTCGGAAAGTATGAGTTGAGGCATATGGATCAACAAGTGGGATTTGTCCATCCCGATGACGGATAGATATACTCGGGCCCTCTCGGTGGAATGTCGTCTAATTAGCTTGCAAGCATATGAATGGTTCATAAGAGACCACATACCACGGTACGAGTAAAGAGTACTTGTCATGAGACGAGGTTGAACGAGGTATAGAGATACCGATGATCAAACCTCGGACAAGTAAAATATCGCGTGACAAAGGGAATCGAGTATCGTATGTAAATGGTTCAATCGATCACTAAGTTATCGTTGAATATGTGGGAGCCATTATGGATCTCCGGATCCCGCTATTGGTTATTGGTCGGAGAGAAGTCTCAACCATGTCCGCATAGTTCTCGAACCGTAGGGTGACACACTTAAGGTTTGATGTCGTTTTAAGTAGATATGGAATATGGAATGGAGCTCGAATGTTGTTCGGAGTCTCGTATGGGATCCGAGACATCACGAGGAGGTTCGGAATGGTCCGGAGAATAAGATTCATATATGGGAAGTCATTTTCCGTGGTTCGGAAAAAGTCTGGTGTTTTGACCGGAGCTTCTAGAAGGTTCTAGAAGGACCGGAATAGTCCGGAATATTATGGAAGGTTCCGGAAGTGTCCGGAACGACCCGGAATGTCTAAGGAAGTCCGGAGGGTTCCATAATAGGTGCAACCACGTTGCCTTAAGGGAAAAGGAGTCTTTCCTTAATGCAATTTCGGAATTGGCAAAAGAGTCCGAGTAGGACTAGGTTTTCGAACCGGAAACCTATCGGAACTCAGTCAAACTTGGGGGCAGGTTTTTGGACGACCCAAGGGGCTTGGCCACCTATTTAAAGAGGCCAAGGGGCACCCCAAGGGAACCACAAGTCGCAGCCCTAGCTCCCCAAGTCGCAGCACCACCCTGCGCCCAAACCCTAGCTATTCCCTCCTCCTTCTTCTCCCGCAGCGCTTGTGGCGAAGCCCTGCCGGAGATCTCCACCACCACCGTCACCACGCCGTCATGCTGGCGGGATTCCGAGGAGGATCTACTACATCCGCTGCCCGCTGGAACGGGGAGGAGGACGTCGTCTTCATCAACACCGTACGTGTGACCGAGTACGGAGGTGCTGCCCGATTGTGGCACCGTCAAGTTCTTCTACGCGCTTTTGCAAGCGGTCAAGATCTTCTACGCGCTTTTGCAAGCGGCAAGTGATCGACTACATCCACCACGAGATCTAATCTCGTTAGGCTTTGGAAATCTTCGAGGGTTAGTCTCATGATCTTCTCGTTGCTACCATCTACTAGATTAGATCTTGGCTTGTGTTTTCGTTCTTGCGGTAGGAAATTTTTTGTTTTCTATGCTACGAATCCCATCAGTTGTTTGATGCTTGTTTAGTTGTGCATGTTTTGATGGAGTGGAAAAGGTAACTGTGTCATGACTATGTCTTAGTTTGAAAGGTAGAGTTTGGTTGATTTAAGATGCGACATGGTAGGGACAATGAGCCTGACCTACTGACATGTTGAGCTTAGTAGACGGTATGAGTGGCATGGTAAGGGCATTTGGCGGACCTACTGACATGTTGAGCTTAATAGATGGTATGAGTGGCATGCTAAGGGCATTTGGCCTGACTTACTGACATGTTGAGCTTAGTAGACGGTATGAGTGGCATGGTAAGGACATTTGGCCTGACTTACTGACATGTTGATCTCAGTAGACGTTATGAGTGGCACGGTAGGGGCATCTGGTCTGACCTACTGAACATGTTGAGGTTAGATGATTGATGAGTGGCATGGTAGGGGCATTGAGCCTGACCTATTGACATGTTGAGGTTAAATGATTGATGGGTGGCATGGTAGGGGCATTAAGCCTGACCTATTGACATGTTGAGGTTAGATGATTGATGAGTGGCATGCTAGGGGCATTAGACCTGACCTACTGACATGTACACCAGTAGAATGATATAGTTTAGTTGTTTTAAGACTGGCAATGTATGGGGCTATAGGCCTGACCTACTGACATGTGCACCGGTAGAGTTGAAAGATTAATACTAGTTATGAAGAAGTTGGATAAAATTTTGATAGCTTCCACTTGCCCTAATAACGTGTTCAAGATACCACCCTACTGAACCTTGCCAATACACTTGTCATGTTCCAGATTTCTTTGAAGAAGAGTGAGGTACGATGTTACTATGTTAGGGTCGCGAGTCTCCACTCAACATGTTTCGTCTGTGGCACTAAATGGGACTCCTTATGTTATTTGCTTTCCACCGTTGAACTCTTTTTATGTTGAGCTAGCCCTTTGGCTATGCAAGTTGTATCATACTATTTTATTTCTAAATCATGCGATGTAATATATTATGACATTTGTTTTGTGATATTACATCTCGAACTGTGTGTGCTAGTGACTCGATCCAGGGACTAGCACTAAATAACACAGAGGCTTGACCCTACCGGGTCTAGTCGTTTCAGTAAATATCGGTTCCCGTAATGTTCCCTTGAATCATCATCCTTAGCCTTGTGTTTTGCATTAATACCCTAAATATAGATATACAAACCTGCGAAGTTGATAACAATTTCAGTAACCAACCAATTAAACTAGCAACTTCATCTACCAAAAAAACATCAGTATTGTTTTTATTTCATAACCAACATTATATCTTTTTATATAAAATTCACATACAAACACAAGATCAGAACTACATATCCGTATCAATTATGTTGGTTACCGCAATCGCGAGGCCTTCTTGCACCGAGATGAAGATGACACCAGCAAATGCGCACGAACAGACAAGGAAATCCATCTTTTCCTTCTTCCAGATGTGGTATGCAGGAGGGAGATCGATCAGGCCAGTAACGACAGCATCTACGATTGCTCCCAGAACACCATTCGGGGTGTAGACAAACAATGGCATGAGGAAAAGCAGAGTGACCATGACCGTCAAGTGCCATGATCACATTTGACATGGCGGTCTTGCAGCCAGCATTGTGGTTCACATCAGAGTGAGAGAATGCTCCTGATGAAAATGAGAGAGACACATCAACTATTAATTCTATCTTGGTGTCGATCTTAGATTTTTTTACACGGAATGCTAGAGAACATTGGTGGTTGTTTTGGTCCATAAATGTAGGTTAGTAGGTTACCTGTAGTCAGATAGCATGGTGTACACGAGCCTACAATGTACATCAACCCAATGAACATCATATCTTTGTTGCCATCCACCTGGTAGTCCTTGAGTGAAGCAAACGTTCTACAAGACACTAATTATGAGAAAAAAAAATCGCATCTACTTAACTCTAATTTGAAATGCTACGTGAGGCCATATGTAGGATGATTCCAGTGACGCGGTCGGTCTTCATGGTTAGACCTAGATATGCGGTATCGAAGAGTACTTTGCCCAATCTGCGGCGAAAAGTGCAGACATGTATTTTGCAATCATGTTGCATAACTGATTACGATGTTGATGCCATGGTTGTGTGCTTTGAACAAGAAAACGAGCAGGGTGGATACGATGACGGATGCCAGTGGTGTGGACGCTGAATTCTAGAAGAACTTTGGCCATCTGATGCTCTGTATAGATAAGCTATGAAAGCCAGACAAACCAGTGCTGTTCAGGTTTTAGGATCAATAGTTTCACAAGGGAAATAGATTTAATTAATTACAGGCTCTGGAAATGGATTTTTTTCTCGCAGTTTCAGAATACCCTAACCCACAGCAGGCAGAATGATACTCAGGGTACCCAGGGAAGAGGGGAGTTGATCTGTTAAATTCCCTTTCCCCTGCCTTACTCAATTCACATTACCCTCAACCATACGAAGGAATTTTCATCCCACAGTGCTCCAATTCTCATTCCCTCATGGTAACTCCCTCCAAGTCTCCAACCAAACACGTCAAAAGTTACCAAACACGTTATAAAAAAGCAACAAAGAGGAGGAAAAAAATGGAGCGGCGGCACTGCGGCAGAACCATACGCTGATCGGCTGGTGCGACTCGTCGGCTCTGGGCCTGGTCGCGGGCGGAGGCCGGCCCGGCGAAGGGCTGACTACGCAGGCAACCGGCGGTTAGGAATCCGCCGGCACAGCCGTGCCGACTGGAGAGGGGCCGCGCACTTACAGTGCAGTATGCATCTTCTAACTTCTTCCCGAGGTGTTTCGTGCTCACTGGGGACTGTGATGGGAATCAATGGTGAGCGCCTCCCTAAGGACTCGATAATTTTCTTCAATAGATTAAATGCACGAGTTCCTTAGTTCGATCTGGGTTCTTGGCCGTGCAGGCCAGCTGTTCAATGAAATGCTCAAGCGAGTTCACGTCGAGCAGACGAGATGTTCGATGAAAGGCTCAAGTGAGTTTTAGCCCACTGAGGTAGTTTTCCATTTTTCTCCCACTCTCCAAATTTCCACTGCCTGGATAACTGCGGTGAGACTGCTTCCACCAGACCTGTTCGTGGCGTGGGCAATGTGGCATCTCCATGCCCCGGACCGGATGACATGGTGCGACCCAGCGAACAACATATTGACCGGCCGTGCTTCCAGTCCACGAAAATAAATATAGGCATACACAAGTTGGACATGAGTTACCGAATAATACAGAAGATTGTCACATCACTGATTATTCAACGCTCGTTTCCACTTGCTTTCTGATTAACGAGAGCGATGTTTCCTGACCCAGTTACCCCGTCCCCTACGGCATATACAGTCTTCAAACACGAATCTGCAATAAGTAGGCAGCTTTTCCTTCCAGGTACCAAAGATTATGCCACAAGATCAATGGAAGTGCCGTTCCTTCCAGAAAAGCAAAGATATGCACCAGTATTGTGGCCTTAACACTCCAGCTTATAGTGGCCACATTAGCAGCTCCAGCCTTGCCTGGTTGCCCACAAAACCAAAGATATGTCCGTTGGTAGTCTCAGCAAGAGGAGCTATCCTCAATTCTCCAATTAGTATGTTCTGAGATGATGATTTTGATCTCTTCTTCCCGTCGAGGGCTGGTTGGCGCCGCCGGACTACTCACGTTTCAGCTTCTGGTGGCGGGGGCACTGGCAGCAAGCCCAATAGCTTTGCCCGGCTGCCCGGAAACCTGCGGCGACATTGCCGTGCCGTACCCTTTCGGCATCGGCCAAGGCTGCTTCCACGAGGGCTTTAATCTCACCTGCCAGAAGCAGCACAGGACGAAGCTGCTCTTAGGTGATGGCATAGAGGTGCTTGGTATCTCCTTGCCTAACGGCACGGTGCGGATCGATAGCAATGTTTTCCAATCAGCCTCTGCTAACTTCAACGGCACATGGTCCGGGCCACCAGCAACCAGCCCTTTCACGGTGTCAAGCAGATACAACTGGTTTGTGGCCTACGGGTGTAACATCGTTGCCCAGCTCATTCCATATGGAACCGCTGTCGGGAACGTCAGCACCTGCGCCTCCATGTGTTTGGACAGCGTGGAGAATGCCAAGAGCCCAATATGTTCAGGCATTGGCAGTTGTCGCGCGCCCATACCCTGGGAACTAACTTCATATGGTATCCAAGTCACACATTTGGCCGTTCAAAAATATACAGTTGGAACATCTTCGAAACATACAGCTGCATTCATAGTGGATCGGGCCTGGTTCACCATATTTCAGAACAATATTGAGATAGATCCCGTTCCCATGTGTGAACATTGCGGCATTCGTAGTGTTCCGGCAGTTTTAGAGTGGTCATTGCATTCTAATTCGAGATGCCGAAGCTCAAACAGTTTCACCACCTATGATGTTGATGGCAATCATGGCCGGATACGCTGTAACTGTACCCAAGGATATAAAGGAAATCCATACATTGCCGATGGATGCCAAGGTATTTCTTTCTCTACGTGTCCTTCATTTGTCATAATATGGCCCCATCAGCTTAGAACGAATTTTAGGATTGAGCGGTAATTTCCGCGCATAGAATAGTGCATGCAACAAGCGAAAACTGTGTTCGGTTGCTGTATGAAACGCCTCAGCTTTTCAACTCCTTTGTCTCTACTTCAGATATCGACGAGTGCCAGGAGCCAGGTGTTTATCCATGCCTGCACGGAACCTGCACCAATATGAGAGGGACATACCGATGCTCAGCAAAGAAAAGTAACAGGAGTCTATCAGGTATAAATACAGCGCTCTCACTAGATATGTGGATTTGCTTAGTTGTAATTAAGGACCACAGAGATATGTTAATTACCTGTTGTGTAGTAGTACTAGACTATTATGACAATAGAAAGTGTACTCCTACATTCTTTGGCTTTGAAATAAGATGTACTAATAATGAAAGCATCAGTCCGTTGACCATTCAGAAATGGAAGGCAACACGTAAGAACAAAAATAGTACAGAATATTATGTGATTCATAACAGTAAACAATGTGCCGCTGAACTGAAGCAAAGTATAGCTGAGTAGTTCCAAACTTTTAGTTGAAAACAGAAGATTGAATACTTTAAATTCATAGGACATATCATGTACTATCAATCCTTATTTCTCTGCAGGTTTAATCACCGGAGTTGCAATTAGTGCCGGTTTTGGCCTGCTGTTTTCATTTTTGGGTGTTGCCAAAATCGCCAATAAGCTCAAACAACGAAGAGCTAGGAATTTGAGACAGAAGTTCTTTAAGAAAAACCATGGACTGCTCCTACAACAGCTAATCTCTTCAAACAAAGATATAGCAGAGAGAACGAGAATTTTCAGCTTGGAAGAGCTAGATCAGGCAACCAACAAATTTGACCATAATCGCATCCTTGGCGGCGGTGGCCATGGTACGGTGTATAAAGGCATCTTATCTGATCAACATGTTGTGGCCATCAAGAAGGCTAAAATTGTCATTCAAAGGGAAATTGACCAGTTCATCAATGAGGTTGTCATACTTTCACAAACAAACCATAGGAATGTGGTGAAGCTCTTTGGCTGCTGCCTCGAGACAGAAGTTCCTCTACTAGTTTATGAGTTCATATCAAATGGAACTCTCTCTTTTCATCTCCATGGAAAAAGTGAGAATCCTTTGTCATGGAAAGATAGGTTGAGGATTGCTTTGGAAACTGCAAGGGCTATTGCATATCTACACTCTGCTGCTTCCATATCAGTATACCATAGAGATATCAAATGTGCAAACATACTTCTTTCTGATACTTTAACAGCAAAAGTATCAGATTTTGGAGCTTCAAGGTCAATTGCAATAGATGAGACAGGAATACTTACAGCTGTCCAAGGAACCTATGGTTACCTTGATCCAGAATACTACTACACTAGTCGGCTCACAGAGAAGAGCGATGTTTACAGCTTTGGTGTGATCCTGGCAGAACTACTGACAAGGGTGACATCAGTTTTTTCTTCTCATTCGTCAGAATGCACAAGCCTAGCATCACATTTTGTGTCTCTTGTAAGAGAAAATCGCTTGTTAGATATTCTAGATATACAAATTGTTGAGGAGGGAGGGACTGAAGATGCTGAGGTCGTTGCAAGACTCGCAGAATCATGCTTAAGTTTAAAAGGTGAAGAAAGGCCTACAATGAGGCAAGTGGATACAAAACTTGAAGATGTGCAGAACTCAAAGGTCCATCTCAGTTGTCAGATTACAAGAGTGAACCAGAATGCTATAAATGATCAGTCATACAAGGGAAGCAAAGGTGGCGAAGGAACTAGACTGTACAGCTTGGAAAAGGAATTCATCCAATCATCTGAAATTCCAAGATGATTTGACATGTTGAAGTTTTGTGTATTATTAATTTGGGTGCTATACTGCAAATCCAAAAGTTATGAAGTCTGAATTATAACCATGTGCGTTTTCCCTATGCTGATGGGGCATGTTGAGCCAAGTATGTGAAAGTAAATAAGTGAATTCAATTACAATTTCTACAGTTAAATCATCTAGTTCTTAACACCGAAGTTCAAAACTTTGCGGGAAACGCATGTTGCCAAGAATGTACATATTGTTGATACTTCACATTCAAGCACCTAATTTCCATCACCACATTTGAATGGCACTGAAGATAGCTACAGACAAACTTGTGAACTGCTTTGTTGTAGGCACTTCTGATAGAAGGCAATGCTAATTTAGCATTGCGATCAGATGATCAAAATAACATTTGGCAAAACCACTCTAAGGTGTTGCCATCTTGGCAAATCCAGAAAGTGAAGCGATTGCTTCCCCGGTTGTTAAATACAGGCAATCCGGTCTGAAATGATCTTGGGCATTGTTGGCCCTTTGTATTTTCTCCATCACCTCTCCAGTTGGATTCACTAGTACAAGCTGTGAAGGTAGAAAAAAAGGTAACTTTGCTGCATAACTAAGTAGACAGCTTGTGAACAAGAAATATTAACTTTTCATATGTATGATTATGAGTATACCTCTAGACCACGTTTCTCTGTTGTTTTCTTTAGGTCAATGAGGAACGCTATGCCACTTGTGTCAATTGCAGGGACAGCTGAAGAAAAGAACAATATATGATGTGTCAGTGAAAATGGTACTGAAAGTACTGAAGTTATGACAAACATCATCATCAAATATGACTATAATCATTTTTAAGGAATCGCAGAATGGCCTGATCTAATAATTTCTTAGTTCCAGGTAGGAAAATGTACTCTTACAAAGCCATCTGTTACAAACATGCTATCGAATTACTCGGAAAAAAATGCTTTCAGCTACTAGTAGAAAGTTAACACTGAAGTACATACATACTGTTTACCGAGCTTGAGTTTAAAAAATAAGAATGCTAAACTGTGAAGTGAACGATTTTTCGTGGAATTTACAAACCTGATAGGTCCAAGATTACGAAACGGAGTTCTGTTTGTTTATTCCCTGAAGAACTTTCATCCTCTATCCATCTCTTTGTCCTACAAATGAAAATATTTAATTGCAACTTGTTCTGCAGCTTGGCTTCAGCATTTCGTTTTAGTATTAGCAGTTTTTTTACCTTTCATTCAGGTAGTTGGTGTTTGCAAAGTTTATAGGAGCCTCAACTGTCAGTATCAAGAATCCAGGAACTCTTTGAGCCTCCTTATACTGATGGAGGTTCCGGTAAATATCAGTTCCCGTAATGTTACCCTGAATCATCATCCTTGGCCTTGTGATTTGCATCAATACCCTAAATATAGATATACCAACCTGCAAATTTGAAAATTCCAGTAACTAAACAATTAAATTAACAACTTCCTATACTAAAGAAACAACATTATATCGCTTTTACACAACCAGTATTATATTATTATTTTTATGGAATCGTTCTATCTTGGCAATAATTATGGTGGTTACCGCAATCGCGAGGCCTTCTTGGACGGAGATGAAGATGACACCAGCAAATGCGCACAAACACACGAGGAAATCCATCTTGTCCATCTTCCAGATGTGGTATGCAGCAGGGAGGTCGATCAGGCCAATGACGGCAGCAATTATGATTGCTCCAAGAACAACATTCGGGGTGTAGACGAACAATGGCATGAGGAACAACAGTGTGACCATGACTGTTAGTGCCATGATCACGTTTGACATGGCGGTCTTGCAGCCGGCATTGTGGTTCACAGCAGAGCGAGAGAATGCTCCTGATGAAAATGAGAGATCCATCAATACTTTTACCTTGGTGTCAATCTTCGATGTTTTTTACAAGGAATCCATGAGAATAGTAAAGGTTGTTTTAGTCCAGAAATATAGCTTGCCTGTTGTCACATAGCAAGATGTACATGAGCCTACAACGTTCATCAACCCAATGGCCATCATCTCTTTGTTGCCATCCACCTGGTAGTCCTTGAGTGAAGCAAAGGTTCTACCAACAGCTACTCCTTCCTGACAGAGATTGAAATCCAGTACATACATCAGATTGTCAGGTGGTGCGGACTATGAAAAATAGATCACAGCTGCTTAACTCTGATTTAAAATGCAATGTGATGCCATATGTAGGACGATTAGCATACCGTTAGGGAGATGATTCCGGTAACGAGGCCAGTCTTCATGGTGAGTCCTAGATATGTCGGATCGAAGAGTAGTTTGTCCCACGAGGGGCGGTTCAGGCCACACTTGAGCTGCCCAATCTGCGGCGAAAAGATGCAGACATCTATTTGCGATCATGTTGCATAATTAATACGAGTGGTAAATACAGTTGTTCAGTTTTTGTTGATTTCTTACGATGCTGATGCCATGGTTCTGTGCTTTGAACAGGAAAACGAGCAGGGTGGATACGATGACGGATGCTAGGGGTGCGCACGCTGAAATCCAGAAGAACTTTGGCCATCTGATGCTCTGAATAGATAAGCGACGAAAGTCAGAAAACCAGTACTGCTGCAGGTGTTAGAGTCAATAGTTGGAAAAGGGAAATAAATCTAATATTATGCCCTGAAATTGAAATTTTCTCTGACAGTTTCAGAATACCCAAACCCACAGCAGGTAGAATGGCAGATATGTATACTTTGAGTTAAAAAGGTTGCCATCAAATTGCAAAAGTACAGAACAGAAACCAGACTTTCCAGGTTACAGAATTACTTGAATTGTATCAACTTCTTTTTTGTTACATATAAGATCGTTTTGTGGATGAATCTAAATCACTATGGCATAATCTCAAAACCAAATTAGATATGGCCTTGAGAGGCACACCACTATTCCCCTAGATTAGTAGCTGCACTTCTGTCAGCACCTGTTGGCTGTATATTCAGTCATTCAGCCGTTTAGATGTTGTCTAGAATGCAGATTCAGTTGACTAAACGTGTCACTAGCAGCCTAGCTGGGGAAAAGAAATGATGTAACGTCACAGGGGTCTTCATCGCATATGACCAACTTGACCAGTTTGAATGAGACTAATCTCCGATGCTCACTTTGTTGGTTTCTCCTATGGTCTCTTTTCTGAATACGACATTGACCGCCGATACTTTTTTCCCCTGGTGATTGATGAACAAACAGAAAGACTGCTCGTGGAGTCGTGGAGCAACCTGAAGAGGTAAGAGGCACACATCCTTCCATGGACGGTGAGATATGCATCGCCCATCATCGACACGACGATTCCTATGGTCGTGAATATATCTGTTGATCGGCTGGAACCTACTCGAGTTGTTCCTAGAGTTTTCTGCCGTGACAAGCTAGGCTAGCCGACTGATCGGCGTATATATACGGACAACGTAGAAGAAGACGGAAACTAAAGCGATGGCAGAAAAAAGTTTGGTATTTTGCGTGTAGCTATAGGTAGACAACGGTCAACTGTAGACGACAAGAGTGTAATTCATGAAGAAGTGTACAGTAGGCGTGAGCGAGCAGAGGGACTTACCACATGTCTGGCCGTGAGCAGGAGCACCAGGAAGCAGGCCCCCATCAGGATCGTCTGCCACGACCACTGCACATACACACACGTTACTACGTTAGCTGATTGAGCACGGTGTACATGGCATTCAGGGTTTAAGCTAGGGATCGATGGCTGACCTCGTTAGTGTGCTGGAAGACGGAGGCCATGACAGGGACGATGCCCATCTGTGTGGTGAAGTGGACGATGCCCAGCAGCGCCTTGAGCTGCTGCAGCGACACGATCACCGCCGCGCCCGCCATGAACCCCACCAGCGTCGCCTTGGACAGGAAGTCGATGATGAAGCCCAGCCTGAGGATTCCGAGCGAGGCCTGCACGACGCCGGCGAAGAGGGTGGAGGTGAAGGCCAGCTGCAGGAACAGGGTCGGCTCCGCCGACGGGCTCACCGCTTGCCGCAGCATGGACCCCATGATCAGCGACGCGATCGACACCGGGCCCACCGCCAGGTCCCGGGAGCTGCCCAGCACCGCGTACACCAGCGGCGGCACGAAGCTCGAATCTACACATACGTACAAAACGACGTCAATGATCATCGTACGCTACACGTGGATGTGTACCGACAGAAATGGAAGGCGTGTGAGTGTTTGTATATACGTACAGAGGCCTATGATCGGAGGCAAGTTCGCCAGCTTCGCGTAGCTAATGCCCTGCAGTGAGCACATACGAACACGGTTGGTCACGGGTTGTTGGTGGGAGATTGGTCATATATACGCAAGGCTCCAAATCAGCACAGCTGCACAGCTGACCAGCTAGAAATTTCTTTTGGATGCGTTTGAAAACTACGAACGGAAATCGGCGGTAAATGTAAAACAAAATCACAGCTTGAGCATCTTGAAATTACTGAGTGGGTGAGTACTGAGTAGTGCATGCCTGAGGGATGGCGAGGCTGGCAATGGTGAGGCCGGCGATGAGGTCGGACTTGAAGAGGGACAAGGAGTAGCCGGGCGCCCACTCCAGCACCGGGAACAGGTACTTGGCCGCCAGCACGAACTTGGCCCGCTGCGGCTGCCCCTTGAAGCTCCGGAACGGGTCATCCGGGAAGAAGGTCTCCTTCACCTTCCCCTTCATCTTGCTCGCCGTGCTCTGCGCCGCCGGCGGCGCCACCTTGTGCACCACACCCATCGCCCCCACCCCCATCTCCGGCGCGGAGACTACCACGGCTCCCTTGGCCTGCCGGCTCTCGCTGCCATTGTGGCCGCCATAGGCACCGCTCATCCCCACCATGCGAGAGACTATTGGTTGTGCAACAGCTATCTCTACCTAGTACGTAGTGTCGTCTGAGCTGATCAGGCCACTGCGCTGCGCTGCACGGGTGTGTCCGTATATGTATACGATGGGCCTAGCATCTCTCCGAGGCAGGCAGGTGTAGGAAGAGCCTAGTCGCTACCTACAAAAGAAGAAAAGGGGTACGCAACTAGAGGAAAAGAGTGAAGAATCAAGGGTGACATGAGAGGGGGTAGGGCCTTCGATCAATAATGGCACATATAAATCCGTAGTTTTCCTCCTGGATGGGATCCGTAGATTTGATACCACCACCATCCTTGTGATGGGGAAATACACACCATCTTTTTGCTTTGCCATGCAATTCAAATGATCTCATGTATATGCTTGCAGCGACACATACACTCCCTCTGTTCTCGAATACATGTCATGCATGTCAGTCTAGCGTTTTTGTATGAAAGTGACTATTTCTCGGTTAATCGGGAAGTATTCTTTTTTCATGAATGTGTGTCATTCAACTCAACATTTTTCGATAAAGGGCGTTTTATTATTACTCAAATCAAGTATTATACCCGGCCTCTGCATAACAAGGATGCACACAGCCGCTGATAGTTCCAGTGCAGTAAACCAAAAAAACGAGATCACACGAGTACAATGTGAAATAAAAGGAAAAAGCTAGACTGTAGAAGGCAAAATCCTTCTAGTATGCAGTCACCCATGTTGGGTAATAAAGTCTTTCGCCGTTTCCTCTAAGCGTGTAGACACCTCCGTAAATAGGTCGCGATCCTCCAAACGCTGAAGCAACGACCATGAACGGAGCAACGCCGTACATCGGTAAATGACCTGCATAAGAGAAGAATTTTTATTATCAAAAACCTTGTCATTTCTACATAGCCAAAGCGACCATAAAACTGCCATCGCTCCCACTCTGATAAGAACTTTGAACCTAGCATCTACTCCATTTAGCCAGTTGCCAAATATATTTGCAACGCTTTTTGGAGGATATAAGGTGGAACCTATCTGAATGATTGACCATATAGATCTAGCGAATTGGCATTGGAAGAACAAGTGTTTTATTGTTTCCTCTTCGTGGCAGAAAACACACTTAGTACAACCATGCCAGTTACGCTTTGCAAGATTATCTTTAGTAAGAATTACACCTCGACGAAAGTACCAAGCAAAAACTTTAGTTTTTAATGGTATCTTCATCTTCCAAATAGATTTATTATTAAAAACCAGTTGAATAGGTTCAATTAAGACGGAGTACATAGAACCAACAGAGAAAACCCCATTTTTTGTAAGATTCCAGCGGAACACATCTGATCCCTGTTGCAGTTGTACAGAATCCAATCTCGGTATTAACTCAATCCAAGAGTTCAACCTAGGGCCAATGAGATCACGCCTGAATGCTACTGACGGTGGTGATGTTTCCATAACCTTCTGTATGGTATCATGTTTATGTCTCACAATATTAAACAAGGCTGGATACTGTTCACTAAGAGTGGTTGTTCCCAACCAAATATCCTCCCAGAACCTTATCTCAGACCCATCTCTAATGGAAAAGGAGACATGTGGGAAGAAGTATTTTTTTTGTTGCCATTATGCCTGCCCAAAAATGCGAATCTCCTGGTTTCCAAACAACCTGCGAGATTGCTTTTGAGCCAACATACTTCCTCCGCAACATATTCTGCCAAACCCCATCCTCGGTTAACAACCTAGCTAGCCATTTTCCTAGCAAAGTTCTGTTCTTAACATCTAGATCATGGACACCAAGTCCACCTTGATCCTTAGGACGGCAAACGACACTCCATTTTGTCAACCGGTATTTTTTCTTCTCGCTATCTCCTTGCCAAAAGAACCTAGATCGGAAATAATCCAATCTATGTAGTATTCCTTTGGGCAGCTGGAAGAAGGAAATCATATACGGTACTGCATTTGTGAGTACTGAGTTAATGAGAACCAATCTTCCACCGAGAGATAATAATTTACCCTTCCAACTACTAAGTCGTTTCTGGAGCCTTTTCTCAACGAGTTTCCATTCAGCAAGTGTGAGTCTCTGGTGGTGAACCGGCATACCCAAATAGCTAATCGGAAAGCTGCCTAACCCACAGCCGAAAAGTTCGGCGTATAAGTTTGCCTCGTCTTGGGCTTCGCCAAAGCAAAAAATTCACTCTTATGGAAATTTATTTTTAGACCTGACAATTGCTCAAACGCTGACAAAATTAATTTCAGGTTTGTAGCTTTTTGTAGGTCATGATCCATAAACAGAATTGTGTCAGCGTATTGAAGAATTGATAAGCCTCCATCAACTAAGTGAGGCACCACACCTTCAATTTGACCATCAACTTTAGCATGCTCAATTAAAATTGCCAACATGTCCGCAACAATGTTGAATAACATTGGAGATAACGGATCACCTTGTCGTAAACCTTTTTTTGTTTGAAAGTATCGACCAACATCATCATTTACTTTGATGGTGACGCTTCCTCCAAAAACAAAGTTATTAATTAACGCGCGCCACTCCTCCGAAAAACCTTTCATCCGGAGTGTTTGTTGAAGAAACGACCATTTGACTTTATCATAGGCTTTTTCAAATTCGATTTTTTAGGATCACTCCATTCAACTTTTTGCGGTGCAACTCATGGATTGTTTCATGCAAAGTAACGACTCCATCTAGGATATATCGTCCTTGCATAAAAGCAGTCTGAGTAGGTCGGACCACATGATCAGCCACCGAATTTAGTCTAATAGTAGCGACTTTGGTAAAAAAATTAAAGCATACATTTAAAAGACAAATTGGTCTAAACTGTTGGATCCGTTCCGCATCATTAACTTTAGGGAGCAAGATAATCTCCCCAAAGTCGATTCGAAAAAGGTCCAACTGTCCAGCATGTAGCTCAACGAATAAACCCATTAGATCATTCTTAATGAGATCCCAGAAGTTCTGATAGAACTCTGCTGGAAATCCATCAGGACCTGGTGCTTTATTAAGCTCCATTTGGAAAACCGTTTTTCTCACTTCCTCTTCTGTGTAAGGATTAGTGAGAAAAGCGTTTTCCTGTGGAGATACCTGAGGGATATCATAAATCCTAGATTCATCTAAGGATATAGATGTTTCCTCCGGCGGGCCGAATAAGCCCTTATAGTAAGAAGTAATGTAAGACTTGAGCTGCTCATGGCCCTCAATCAGACCCTCATCTTGCGTCAGAGAATGAATTCGTTTCTTCCTATGTCGACCATTGGCCACACTATGGAAGTATCTCGTATTCGAATCTCCTTGAAGAATGAATTGGGATTTTGATCGTTGGTACCATTTGAGTTCCTCTTCTCTCAGTAGTCCATCTAACTTCGCATTGTATTGATTTTTAAGTTCAATTTCTAGCGTAGTTAGTGGTCGTACTTCGGCGATTGCCTCTAAATCATCAATTGATGAGGAGAGAAAGAGTTTCTCCTGCTTAAGCTGCCCAGCCAAGTGTCTCGCCCATCCACCTAGGTATCTCCGAACTGATCGGAGCTTGTTATTCCATCTTTGGATGGGGGTAGACCCAGCGACTGGCTGCTCCCATACCTTCTTAACCATATCTGAGAAACCATCCCTAAGCAACCATCCAAGTTCGAATTTGAACTGTCTTCGGCGCTGAGACGACGGTATTCCAGTGGTGAGTAAGATAGGAGCATGATCCGATAAAGACGCAATCCGCGGTAAAACCTGTACTGATACGAAGAGGGGATTTCTGTTCCCAGTCCGAATCCATTAGTACGCGATCTAACTTCTCATAAGTAGGTTCAGGAAGACTGTTAGCCCAAGTGAAGTGCCTTCCAACCGTTGCCACTTCTCTTAAGTCCAAACTGTCTATGACAGCATTGAACAGAAAAGGCCAATGGTTGTCAAATCTTCCTTTGCTCTTTTCATGAGGGTATCTTAGCAAATTAAAATCACCTCCTATAACAATAGGATATGGATTGTCTTTCGCTAGGTTAACCAACTCACGAAGAAAAGCAGGCTTGAAGTTATCCTGTGCGGCCCCGTAACCAGAAACCAAACTCCAAATGAAATTATCTGACTTATTCCGAATGTGAAGTTTGATATAAAAATCACCACCGGAATTATCTAGAATTTCCATGGTTGAAGATCGGACTCCTATCAATAAGCCGCCAGAACGCCCCCTAGGTGGACGGGATACCCAATCAAAATCTTCCCCGCCAGAGAGGCGATTTAGAAAATTCGTTGAGTAATTCCGTTTACCTGTCTCGGAGATGGCCACAAAATCTAAAACATAGTCTCAGATGGATTCAGCGATGTGTAAGTGTTTAGCCAAGTCTTGTAGACCTCTGCTGTTCTTAAACATGCCATTCATTTAGAAAATGTTGTAGATTTTGTCACCCTAACCTTTTTATTAGGCCAAGCATTCCTTTTAATATGGGAGGCTCTGGATTTGCGATTTGTTGCTTGTAGTTCAAAACAAGAACTAAGCATCGCGTCATCCGTACCTACCTCTAAGACCTCTCCAACAAGTTGTGTGAGAAGCTGGCGTGATGGCGTACGCTTCGTCATCATCAACTATAGTCGGAGGGGAAGAAGACTTAGTTCCAGACACAGGAGTGAATTTTAATCTATCAAACTTCAAATGTTTTAGAACTTTAGTCGAAACTAAAATAGCATCTAAAGAAGAACCCAAGGAGACACCAACACTATTGAGTTTGGCGGAAACCTGAGGTGTAGAAAAAGATAAAAAAAGATGTAGAGCATTTATCCATACCCTTATCGTCCAGGATAGCCGCCGCCTTACGACGCATAGCCTTCGTCATGGAATCCTCATCCGTGGCTGAGGCGCCATCAGCAGCCACTCCATGGCGCGAACTACGCCGTGTCGGAGTCTGCTTGCCGACGTTGGAGATAGTGTCGGTTTTAGAGGAAGGTATAGGCGAAGCAGGCCCCTCCTCTAAAATAGCAACCACCTCCACCGTCAAGGCCGGGGGAACGCAGGAGGAAGAAGGCCGTCCCCCCGAAGCAGCCGTCGCATCCAATGTGCCACGTGTGGACGACGGAGTCCCCCGAACCGGTTCCCTGGCCGGCCGACCGGCTGCTGGGCCGGCGGGGCCGGCGGCAGACTTGGCCAAACCGGGTCCCTGGCCGGGCGTCCCAGTCTGGACCGCCGAGACGCTCTGAGCATCTGGCGAGCGTGGCGCAGGGGGCACGGACGGCGACTGCAGGCCGGCAGCGTCGCAGGCCAACACGGTAGAACCCGCTGCGGCAGCGCCCTGGGCCAGCTGACCAGTGCCGTGGAAGCGGAGCCGCCCGTCGTGCTCCACCGCGGTCGTCTGTGACTGTAGCGTGCCAGGGAGAACCGTGGCCGCAACCAGCCCAGATCGGTGAGGTTTCGCAGCGCACTGCTGCCCCACCAGACCCCCCGGTGGTGCTGCCGTACCGTCGACGATGTCCGGGTGCGGGTGAAGGGGAGCAAGGGCGGCCAACCCATCACCGCACGGAGAGGAGGCAACGCCTCCGGTCGCAGGGTCCGAAAGAGCTCCAACGGACTCCAAAGAGGACGAACTCGAAGCCGCTCTCCTAGCGGTAGCCGGCGTCGTACGCCCAAGGGTGCACACTCGACCACGCGCGGGTCTATCATGTCTCGGAGACATCTCGTCACCCTGAAAAGAAGCGGACACACCCATAGACGGCATCCTCAACCCGCGAGCCTCAAGAGTAGGAGTAGTACGCCGCAGTCTATCGACAACCTCCATAGCCTTGGGAGTCTGAGGGTTTGGGTTGAAAGGAGTGAGTGCCATCACAGCCTGCACAGAGCGAGTACCACCAGCTGTGTGTGACCCCCCTGCTCCCACCGCCCCAAGGGATGCCACCGATGTAGACGGTCCAACACGAGCCTCCGATGTATCCATAGCATCCTCATCCCCAGCGTCATTCCCAACGCCATCATCATCAGCATCATCCTTCTTAATCCATATCAAAGGAATAAAATCAGGCTCTGGTACATAGTCCTCGGGCTCTCTACGGAAACGAAACTCGAAGGCCTTTAGCTTCACCACTACATCAGATTTTATGATCTTCCCCGAGTCAGAAATCTTCTCAAGAACTTTAGCATCAATCATAGCTACCTGTATGCGAACCGCTGCTCTTCGTCTGAGGCAAATGAGGTCAACATCAACCGTCTTACCCAGCAGCGATCTCACAGCCCAAAGTCCTAGGAAATGCCTCAACGTATGAGGAACTCCATCGACATGTAACCACACCTTATGTAGCTCAAATTTGTGTGGTACTTCCGAGGACTGCCAAGCTGAGATGGACATGGTGGAACTGAAACCTGGAACTGCAACCTGAATGCCATCAACCCTGTCGAGGTCCTCGAAGGAAGGGACACTGATTAGGAATCTGAGCTCATCCGAAGGCACAACCTCTCATTTCCATCCTGGACGGTCTGAGCACCGTCTCGCCACCTGCTTGGCAATCACATCAGCTGGCACAACATCTCCAACCACGACCACCAGAGCAACTGGTGATTGAGAGGGCGCAATATTTCGTAAATTACATGTCATCCTATGATTTATGGTTTTCCAATTATTATTTGTAATGATGATGATTATTATTATTATGGGATTTCTATTTTCATGCCCTCAAGTCCTTAGTTGTACTCAGTTTTCCCCAGCCCCTTATTTTTCCTCAGTTTTCCCCTCCTCTAGTTTGGAAGACGCACAAGTGCTGGAACGGCCGGTAGCCGTCAGGTCAGAGGCCTTGACCGTTAGTCTGACCGGGTGGGGCCGCAGAGGGGCAGCTCCTCCCTGACCGTCTTGTGCTGACGGGTAGGGTCAGGAGACACGTCGGAGCAGCCATCCATCTATCGCCGACGTGTGGGCCGTTTTATTTCATGATTTTATACGCGTTGCTCGCCAATGACAAATGGGGCCGCTCTATAGGGCTGCCGCAGCCAATGACCAGTGGGGTCGTATATTTTTCAGGAAAAGACATATATTGCCGCTACGTGGGGCTGCCGCAGCCAATGACCGATGGGGTCGTCTATTTATTTAGAGAAAAGCATATATTGCAGCTCGGTGGGGCCTCCGCAGACCAATGACCGAGTGGGGTCATCTATTTTTCGAGGAAAAGATATATATTGCCGCTCCGTGGGGCTGCCGCAGCCAATGACCGAGTGGGGTCGTCTATTTATTTAGAGAAAATCATATATTGCCGCTCGGTGGGGCCTCCGCAGCCAATGACCGGTGGGGTCGTCTATTTTTCAGGAAAAGACATATATTGCCGCTCCGTAGGGCTGCCGCAGCCAATGACCGAGTGGGGTCATCTATTTATTTAGAGAAAATCATATATTGCCGCTCGGTGGGGCCTCCGCAGCCAATGACCGGTGGGGTCGTCTATTTTTCAGGAAAAAGACATATATTGCCGCTCGTGGGGCTGCCGCAGCCAATGACCGATGGGGTCGTCTATTTATTTAGAGAATATCATAGAGAGAAGCAACAAGTTCGCTAATTAATTATTCTTATAAGCTAGACCCATCATTAGTCACCGGAGAACCGGCTGGCAGCTTGTTCCCCACCGTCGGACGGAGCAGCCATCGCCGGAGCTCGTTCCCCACCGTCGGACGGAGCAGCCATCGCCGGCGCCTCGTCGCCCCGCCGGCTCTGTCCCCCGGCGGCGTCGGACGGACTGCGACGCCGCAAGTCAACCAAGGCTCCAGCACTTGTTTCGTCCGCACGCATTGTACCCACCGCAGGAAAGTCCGCCGCAAGCAGATCCGCCGCCCACGACGACCGGGATTTGTTCCGCGCACCAATTGGTAGTATAGCTTGGTAAGACCTCCGTTTCTGCCTCCCCCGACCCCTAATCGATTCGGTTCCCGTAATTTATTGGAGTTTGCAGGTGCGAAATAGTCCTCAATGTCTGGTCGTAGCGGGTACACCGGCGAGGGTGGGGATTCGATCATGTCGTGGCCACGTTCTACTTCTCCTACCTCGTCGGAAGTGCAGGTATCTAGCTTCAGCTCTCTGTACTAACATTGATTTTGAAGTGCCGCCATGGCATGTTCGAGTGATTTCAGTTGTTCTTTTTTCCATTATTGTTACAGTTAGCCAGGCAAGCCGATGATCCATGGTACATTGCATACCAAGATGAATCAACCCAGTGGTGTAGCCAGATGATGGATTTGGAGGAGAAGGTGGCCAATTTAGGTAATGAATTGGCCCGTAAAAACCTGGTGATATTCGAGTTGAAGCGTACTGTGGAGGAAGAAAAGAAGAATTCAGAGCTTATTCGCAAGGAGAAGTTGAGAGTTGAGACAGATCTTGCCGTATTTGATCAAGTGGTAGAAAATCTAGAACATGAACTTCAAGTGATGGGAGAGGAGAAAAGTAGATTCATCTGGGCAGTTTTATTAGGTGTCATCCCTGTCCTAGCAGTTATGTGGTTCTGGTAGACGATTTAGTATAGAATTGTTATTCAGTAGATGGCTCTAACCACTATATTTTGTTGTCGCTCTAAGCACTGTATTTTGGCGTACAATTCAAATCATGTAGATGGCTCTAACCACTGTATTTGGGCGTACAATCCCAAAAGTGAAAGCATGTACCAGCCTCTCGAATCAAATACATATCAAAATCTTCCCAATCAAGTTGGGATAGAATTCAAATCATACATACTGATGTACATGGACACATCAAGAACGTGGAGAAGCTCTTTTTGAGACGGACGTAGTAGTTCGAACAATTTTATCCCAATTGGAAATTGAAAAATACAAATTTATCATCGCTTCAATTGCGGCGTCGAACACGGCCGCGCACCGATGGGCAAGAAAGGCCGGGACGACGGGCGGCTGAGGGGTGGTCATCTGCGCCATCCGCCGTTGAAGCGATGTTGTAGGCGATGGCTTCAATGTTCGTGGCATCGATGACCACTGTCGGAACCGCCGTTGTCTTTGTGTACTTCATCAGCGAAGGATCTGTGAAGGGCTGGATCGGCGGCTTTGCAGCGCGGTTGTAGACGATGGCTTCAATCGTCTTGGCATCGATTCGCACTCTCGGAACCGCCGGTGTCTTGGTGTCCTTCATCAGCAACGGATCTGAGGAGGGCAACGGTTAGATCCGCGCCACCGCGACCGTCGGAGTAAGAGAGGAAATAGGAGAGAGGAAGATGCGACTGGAATATGCGACTGCCAGGGTTGGTAGGTATGTGCTCTGCTCTTCTCTCCGTATGCGTCCATCATGGTAGAGAGAGATATACAGGCCGTCCGATCATAAATGATCGAACGGTGCAAGCGTTCGTTGAGCTTTCAACCAACCAAGATCCGTGTGACATACATCTCGACCAATCAGAGATCAGCCAGTGAGTACAAGTGAGGAAAACTGAGTAGAACTAAGAGGGGGAAAAGTGAGGAAATGTTTATCGAAAGGGCAAAACTAAGTAGGACTGAGTAAAACAAGTGGGCCCGGAGGGGGAAAACTGAGTAACACTAAGTAAAACAGGGGCACCCAAATAATAAAGGGACTAAGGGAAATTGAAGCTTTTGGCATAAAAAATGTAAAATTGTGTTATTTGAACAATATATTACATTTTGGCCGACGTGATATTGTTTGCAATACAAAGATACACAAGTGTGACGAATTTGGACTCATTTGGACGAAGTTTGTAAGCATAGTGGGTATTTGGGAGGTGTATTGAGCAGAAAGCCCTGCATCTTCATAGCTAGTAGCTCATGGACTAGGAAGTGGTTTTGAAGCTTTTGGCATAAAAACTTCATATCTCTATATTTCCTTTTCCATTATTATTTCTCTAGGTTGTAGGTAACATAACAAGACTCCATGGGAAGGTTCCACCATGTTTTGAATTATTTTGAATAAAACCCTAAACCCTAAAACCCTTAAACCCTTAAACCCTAAACCCTAGAGAAAATGATAAATGTGGCTTAAATGTGGCATACAAATTGTTCATACAAATTCAAATTGTTGAACACAAAGGGATCCCCAATACAAAGGGAACCCTTATTCAAATTCAAATTGTTCATACAAATTCAAAATTTTCAACACAAAGGCATCCCCAATACGAAGGGAACCCCAATACAAATTGTTCAACACAAAGGGAACCCCAATACAAAGGGAACCCCAATACAAATTGTTCATACAAATACAAATTAGTTGTTCAGAATAAAATCTTTCTCTTGCTCCTGGTGTGACTCGTCGGGGCCACCACCTTACTCCGGGTAACCCTACCAGGGATATTACCGGTGTCTACCTTCCTTTTGCCCTCTTTCTTGTTCTTCTTCTTCTGCGAAGCTTGTGCTTTTTCTTCTTGAATATGCTCTTCGAAGTTAGCAGCAATCTGGGCAAAGGTACTGTCATAGCAATCTCGATTATAATGTTCCTTCTCCTGTGGACTCATCGGTCGAAGCCATTCTACTTCCATCTGTTCCCTCTGCTCTCGATCCATCGGTTCAATCTCCTCATGTTCAATTGCTGCTTCAATATCCTCATGTTGAACTGCTGCTTCAATCTCCTCATGTTGAACTGCTGCTTCAATCTCCTCAAGTTGAATTGCTGCTTCATTCTCCTCTGCATTTGCTGCTCCCGCCTGATCTTCCATTCCAAAAGCTGGGTCAACATCATTTTTACAAATCCTAGCAATGTGTCCAGGGATTCCACAACGTTTGCACTTACGTTTTCGAATCGGTGCACCACCCTCTGCACTAGCTCTGATCCTATTCTTCCTCGGCCTACCTGCAGGTCTAGTCAATACTGGAGAGTACGAGTTTGAAGCCTGGATCGACTTTCATCCATTGGTCTTTTCCCAACAAGGTAGGAACATTCATAGCATATGAAGCCCTAAATTTGGCAACGAGAAATACTCGACACATACCGATCAACTTCACCATCTTCACCCCCTACAACACTCATGAAAAACAATGCGTGTATGCGGGGTATCCCACGGATCTGCCATCCCCTACAATGGCATGTCCTATCAACCAAACTCACTGGATACCTCCACTGCCTGTTTTTACTGTCAGTGTAGGTTACCTCAGCCTCCATTCCTTTTCTGACGCATTGCATACTCAATTGTTTTGCCATGTCATGCAAAGACTTAATCAAAGATGGGAGCATGAGATGGCCAGCATATTTTGTGGATGCAATTCTTTGACGCAGATCGACCTTTATCATGATCATCTGCCTAATCTTATCAAATATTTTCCACAGCATAAGCCCTTTCAATGACTTGACCTTTGAGTTGAAACTCTCCGCAAGGTTACTTGTTACATAGTCTACCTTGCAAATTTCATTGAATTGGCTTCTTGACCACACCCTACCATGATGTTCATCCAAGTACTCCTTCACCCCAGGTTTTTGTTTATACAACACATCCAAATGAAACATATGCTTCCTAGAGCTGCATGTGTATGAAGCTGGCCATAGGTTGTCCGTAAAAACTTTACCCTTGAATTTCTTTGTAAAATTCTGTACCAAGTGTCGCATACATTCCCTATGCTCCACTCCAGGAATACTTGCTTCTACCGCAGTCTCCAAACCTTTGCAAGCGTCTGTGTGGATAACAAGTCCTGGTGGATGACCTATAAGGTCGCGCAAATTCTGCAGAAACCAAGTCCAACTTTCCTCTGACTCAACCTCCAAAACTCCATAAGCAACATGGAACATCCAATTATGTCCATCAACTGCAGTAGCAGCAACTAGCTGTCCTTTAAACCTGCCATGAAGAGCTGATGCATCCACGGCCAAATAAGGCCTGCAACCGTCCAAAAAGCCTTTCCAGCAAGCTTTGAAACAAACAAAAGCCCTTCTAAAACATTCCTTGTGCATTACCTTCCCGCTTTTCAATTTGTAGGGAACTGTATGCTTGTCTATTGCTACAACACTGCCTGGACTAGCCATCTCCACTTCAGCTTTGAAAGTGTAAAGCAACTGAAAGCTTTCACTCCATGGACCATTGATGTTGTCAAGAGCCAATTCCTTTGCATAGAACATCCTCATGTAAGGTACTTTCATCCCTTTATACTTCTCAGCCACCTTTTTCTGGAGTGCTGTTGGACCAAGTGTAGGAGTTTCTCTCAGCCAATCTAGGATTATATCTGCCAACCACCTAGTCTTCGCTAGCTTTGTTTTCAGTTCTGGCTCTCCCCCTAGAGGTGGACACCTATGGATCTCCTCATTCTTCTTTATCTGAAACACAATGATAAGGGATGCCAGTAATAGATAAAAAAATTACACCGTGATCTAAATACACAACTGGTTGGCGTAGTACCTGAACCAAGCTGCTTCTGCGCATTGTGGATGCATGCAGCCTAAACCTACACCTTGGGTATGTGCATTTAATTGTGAACCTACCTGGCGCACTTTTAATAACCTCATAATTATTCTTAGTGAGAATGTGATATGTAGTAATTGCATTACGGCAGTCCATCATCGTTTGAAACACGGTGCCTTTTGCAAGCTGAGGATCCTCCCTGTTCCACTCAATTGTTGGCAAGTCTTCTCCTTCGTAATCGGCTAAAACGAGGCTGTCATCGTTCTCATTCTTCTCTTCATCATCAGTCTCATCAAATCTGGCACCAAAAGCAATATCTTCCATGTATTGGTCCTCCATTGCCTGCTTACTGCATCGATCTACCAATTCAGGAAACATTAACTCATCCTCATCATCTTCAGGAGACTGATCCCCAATCTCTGCATCGTCCTCCACATTGACCACAGGAACGATCTGGCTACCACTCGCACTGGGGACAGATGGTGCTGCTGTGGACCTACAAGGAGCGTCGCGGCGCACACTATTAGCAGAGGCAGCAGCAGTAGAGAGACATGATGCCCGACCACCTGATGATGCCCCAACACCAGATGATGTCTGGCCCCTGTCCACATGGATACGAATTTTACCGAAACGGCAAGAAGCATTCAAAGCAAAAAGAATTCCCAGATCGTCATCGGAAATTAGTGGAACAAATCTTCGCTCCGTGCTGTTGAAATATTCAGAATGAACTGCATCGCGAGGGCTCCAGGGGTACTTATCGCAGATGTTAGCTTTCAATTCCCTCAACGAGATGGTGGTTGCAACCACCGCAGGAAAGTAAAACCCATTCATATTGCGTTTAGAATCACGCGTAAAGCTAGAATCCAGCCTAACCACCAGCTGAAAAGCCAGCGCTGGATCAATCCTATTCGAAAAGCAACGCAGTTAGTTGAGCAAAAACGATTCGCGCTCAAAAACTGCCTACTGTTAATTCACATAGGCAAACGATGCTTACCCAGATGGAATCCATGCGTTAGATCCCTCCGATTCCCAATCTTCTCCGCGGCTGACGGGATGAGGCGGCACACCAGACGGAATTACAAACTCTACCGCGACAGGGGTAGATCTAGATCTGGTGGAGGCGGATCCCTCTCCGCCTCCCGGGGGGGGTGGTGGGGGGGGGGCGGCTCGGCGGCAGACGATGCCATAAGTTAGGTGGGAAGGACGGCGTGGCGGCGGCGGAGGGGCGGTGTATGAGCTCCTCTAGTCTCGGGCGGAGGGGCGGTGTGTGAGCTCCTCCAGTCAACAGTCAACACAGTTCGAAAGCAACGGTAAATTCGTGGCTCCCTATCCGTCACCGGTAACGGTCAAGGCCTCTGACCAGACGGCAACCCTCCCGTCCGAGCGCCTGCGAGGGGTTTCAAACTAGAGGGAGGGGAAAACTGAGGAAAAGTTAAGCGGCTGGGGAAAACTGAGTACAACTAACGAACCAGGGGCACGAAAATAGAAATCCCTATTATTATAGACATGATTCAGGCTAAGAATGATAAATAGACTACATCCCATCAACCCAGTTTACAACAATTAGTGCGAGGATGATAGTCAAAGGATCTAGAAAGTAGAAAGGGAGATGCCCATCTGGATCGATGAAAATCTACGAATTTAAAATGTTAAAAAAGGGATTTTGTTTTAAACCATTTTAGTGCAAGAATACATTGAGACGTTGAGTCTTGAAGTTTTACAACGTTTCATGGCTGACTCATTAATTGTTTGTGAGAAGTCACTTAGTGCTTCTTGAGTATTGTGCGCCAGCCGATATTTAATTATGTCGTCAGCAACTAATGATGTGGAGGAGAGAGAATAATAAAAAATACTCTTTGTTAAGAGTAAGATATACTCTTAATAAAATTTAGGCTAAGTTTTGATCTTATTGGTTGTATACGTTGTCGCATTTAATGGCATCTTGGTGTGTAGTGTTATTTTAAGAGGCATCGTAATGTAGACATGAGTAGCAAGGCTTTATTGAGAGCCCACCCCAAATCCCTCATTTTAAAATAGCTCGTTAAAAATGTTATAATTTATATTTATATTCTAAAATTAATTAATTCACTATTTAAAATACAAAATCTCTAGTTCTGCATGCCTTGGTCAAGGTCAGGTTTAAGCTTTTCTTTTTGGATCAGGTTTCGTAAAACCTGACCCCAAACCCGGCATGACTCTAGGTATGCCTAGGGTCACCCTATTTTATAAATAAGTTTACTATCCAACTTAAATGATGTCGAGGGGCCGCAGAGTCAACAACTGACATAAAGGAATATTCTGAGTAAGAATTGTCACTAGTTGAAAGTACTTATGCCGTGTCTTGTTTGGTGATTGTGATGATGTGCTTTGAGTGAAAACTTGATGGTCTCTGTTTTCTGTATCCCATGGTAGGTTACTTTTGGTTTCTCTATACCTAGTCTGGAACTAAATGGATATTATTTGCTCCTATTATCTTCTCAATATTAGAATGGCGTTACTCCCGATTGTTTTCTTTAGGATAAACTTTGTTGTTCTTGAAAGTTTTCTATAATGTACATATGGCTTCAACTTAAGAAGTTGGCTTCCAGTTGTACCATGGTATGAACAAGAAGCCATGCTAGAGGCCCAACTACGCCCCCAATCTACCACAAAATAACCTATTGAGTATGAGCATTATCGGTGGTATATGTGGCTTGCTCATTATCGGAAAATAAAAAGTCGGGTTGCTCACACATACAAGATAATAGCACTCTTGTTGGTTAGACCTAACTTTGACAAATAAGAACAATACAATCAAACTCAATGATCATATCTTAAATATATTTCCTGATTCACTTTGTTTCCCATTTGCACATTCAAGAAATATTTCCAAACATCAGACAAGATGTATAATTATGAGCATAGTCAAAACATTGATGGTGTTGATTTTTGGTGTTGTAGTCACTTCAACAACAACAACAAAAATTCGGTGACAAAATGGCCTCATGACAAATTTCAAACCGTCACAGATAGGCCTTAATAGGTGACAGTTACAATAATGCGTGAAAGTTTGGTTTATCATCACTGGCAAAATGTCACACATTACCCTTCCTGATGGGTTCCCCTCCTATGTCATATTAGCTAACGAATTAAGATTATGCGGCATCTAATTGTCATTTAATATTATGAAGGGCCACTTGTTAAGAAAATAAATAAGTTGTGAAATTTTTAATATCATGCAGGACCATTTTTTTAGATAAAGAAATAATTTTGAAAAATTTGTGGCTTGTAGTTTTCAAACCTACAACCTTGCAAGTATGAGGGTTTAATATTCTGAAAAAACATAACTACAACAAGTTGTCAACCCATAAAGTAAAAAATTTCAACATACTTGTCCTTCATCCTATGCAGATGCAAGGTGGCTTCATGGATGAATTGTGTACTCCAAGATCCAAAGGAAGGTCTAATATTTTAAAAAATGACTCCATTCCTTAATTTTTATTTTCCTAATATGCAAGCTGGTGTTGCCTGCCAAAACTCACCGGCGAGCAGCGACTGGCAACACGTAGAGCCGGGAGGCTCCCAAGACTGCTGGTGGGCCTTGGTCCCTCGGGCGACGGCCCGCAATGCTCTGGCACACGTCCTGACGGTCGCAAGGGCATGCCACCTGTTCTATACCTGGTCAGGGAGGTGTTGGATTGCTTCAATTAGTTTCCTGCATGGTAGACACGTAAACATTAAATGAGCCGCGATCGGCTCTCAGGTTATCCTGTGATCGGCTCAAAGAACCGATCAACCCATGGTTCATAATGGATATGCAATAACATGGGGTTTCTGCTTTACCAATGCTAAGCTAAATCAATCTACGACGCGTTTAGGGTTTTCACCGCATAACCGGAACATCCTACACGTAGTTGAGCCTGGCAGATACGAAAGATAACAACAAACTAACCCAAAACGAGGCCTAAAAACCAACACGGAGTCAATTCCCGGAACATCCCTTCTTGGATCAGCAAACCGCACCTTACGCACTACTGGATCGTTCAACCCGTTTGCAAGGCCTAACCATACGGATATCAAACTAATCCTTGAAGAACAAGGACAACTATAACAGATCGAATCTACCAAACAAGGATAAAGCAGGATGCTGCTGATGCGCGTAGATGTACACGTCCGTTGGGAACCCCAAGAGGAAGGTGTGATGCGCACAGCAGCAAGTTTTCCCTCAGAAAGAAACCAAGGTTATCGAACCAGTAGGAGCCAAGAAGCACGTGAAGGTTGTTGGTGGAGGAATGTAGTGTGGCGCAACACCAGTGAAACCGGCGCCAACGTGGAACCTCGCACAACACAATCAAAGTACTTTGCCCCAACGTAACGGTGAGGTTTTCAATCTCACCGGCTTGCTGAAAACAAAGGATTAAACGTATCGAGTGGAAGATGGTGTTTGTTTGCAAAGAACAAGAAAGCAGAGATTGCAGTAGAATGTATTCAGATGTAAAAGAATGGACCGGGGTCCACAGTTCACTAGAGGTGTCTCTCCAATAAGATAACTAACATCGTTGGGTGAACAAATTACAGAGTGAGCAATTGACAAATAAAGATTCAATACATATCAACGATGATTACTATGTGATTTAATCGGGGCATTACGACAAAGTACATAGACCGCTATCCAGCATGCATCTATGCCTAAATAATCCACCTTTAGGTTATCATCCGAACCCCTTCCGGTATTAAGTTGTAAACAACGAGATAATTGCATTAAGTATGGTGCGTAATGTAATCAACACAAATATCCTTAGACAAAGCATCAATGTTTTATCCCTAGTAGCAACAACACATCCACAACCTTAGAACTTTCGTCACTTGTCCCGGATTCAATGGAGGCATGAACCCACTATCGAGCATAATTACCCCCTCTTGGAGTTACAAGTATCAACTTGGCCGAGCCTCTACTAGCAACGGAGAGCATGCAAGAACATAAACAACACATATATGATAGATTGATAATCAACTTAACATAATATTCTATATTCATCGGATCTCGCCAAACACAACATGTAGCATTACAAATAGATGATCTTGATCATGTTAGGCAGCTCACAAGATCTAATACAATGAAAGCACAAGCGGAGAAGACAACCATCTAGCTACTGCTATGGACCCATAGTCCAAGGATGAACTACTCACGCATCAATCCGGAGGCGGGCATGATGATGTAGAGCCCCTCCGGTGATGATTCCCCTCTCCGGCAGGGTGCCGGGGGCGATCTCCTGAATCCCCCGAGATGGGATTCGCGACGGCGGCGTCTCTGGAAGGTTTTCCGTATCGTGGCTCTCGGTACAGGGGTTTCGCGACGGAGGCTTTAAGTAGGCGGAAGGGTAGGTCAGGAGGCCACACGAGGTGGCGACACAACAGGGCCGCGCGGCCAGCACCTGGGCCGCGCCGCCCTAGCGTGTCGTCGCCTCGTGGCCCCACTTCGTTTCCTCTCCGGACTTCTGGAAGCTTCGTGTAAAAATAGGCCCCTGGGTGTTGATTTCGTCCAATTTCGAGAATATTTCCTTACTAGGATTTCTGAAACCAAAAACAGCAGAAAACAGCAACTGACACTTCGGCATCTTGTTAATAGGTTAGTGCCGGAAAATGTATAATAATGTTGTAAAGTATGTATAAAACATTCAAATATTGTAATAAAAGTAGCATGGAACATAAGAAATTATAGATACGTTTGAGACGTATCAGCTGCCCTTACAACTAGAATAGGTTAAGGACAGCTAGATATTCAAGGGCAGCACAGCTACGTAAATACATCAAAAAAGCATCGATGCAAGCCCTGCAACATCTACGATAAACAGTGTTACTCGCCATCAAAAAGGCTTCAGTACGAGCAACACCAAACAAAGAATAAACATATACTGCCTAGATCGCAAGATGCGATCTAGGCAGCATGACGCTTACCCAGAAGAAACCCTCGAAACAAGGGGTGGCGATGCGTCTGGATTGTGTTTGTTGTGAACGTGATCGTCCTCCTTTTTCAATAACCCTAGGTACATATTTATAGTCCGTGGACTTTCTATCTTTGGAAATACACCTAACCGTGTACGAGCTAAACTCTATCTCTTAATTCTAAACTAAGATGCAATCTACCATAATGTACAGATACACGGGAAATTCAGCCCAAATTCATATACAAGGCCGATTCAGAGATACTCCACGTGTATATCCTTCAAAACCATCTCAATTACGGCCCATCTCGTGATCTGGCCAAAATCTGGTGATAACACATGCCCCCCTGGTTTTGGAAATAATAATTCCAAAACCACTCTGTTTTTTCTTCACCATGATTTGACATAACAGAGCAAAACTGTGTTGCAGAGCCGAACCGCTACAGTGCCCTTTCATCATGATGCCTTTGCCTTCTCAACTTCTCTGTACTGCACGATTTGACAGTCTTGGCAACGCATCCTCGAAACTGCCACAGCATTGAACCACCTTTCATTATATCCCTTTATTTAAACTCGTCCAGGAAGTTTGCTTCTTCATCCCCCTGCTCCACAGTATCCATCGGCAAAAAAGCCCTCTCAGCCGCCATGGATTCTTCTTCCTCCTCTGTCTCCTCCGGCCTTTCCTTCCAGTCCTCCTCCTCCAGTGAACTAGAACCGGAGGTCGATCTGATGGCCATCTACGAGGCCCGCGCCCCAGAATACTGGGACGCGAGGGACTGGGACACCTCCATCGAGTCGGAGGAAGACGAGCCCCTCACCGACGGGGAGGAAAACCTCCAGTTCCTCGTCGACGGGGAGCTGGAGGCAGCAAGCGACGACGACCTCTTCTCGTGGGAGGGGAATCTCTCCTCCGACGAGGAGGAAGAGGAGGCGGAGGAGGAGTCCTCCTCCGAGGAGTATCCACCGGCCAAGCGCTTCCGCGCTGGGTCGGATGTCGACGACGACGAAGAGGAAGATGAAGCCCCTGCCGGCGGCTTCATCAGCAGCGACGAGGACCTCGCCGGAAGCAGCGCCGACGGTAGCTACGACGGCGACGACGAGGGCAGCAATGGCCCTTAGATTAGGGACTAGAAATAGGGCCAATAGTAGTACATTAGGCCCTAGATCATCCTTTTGAGAGCAATCGGCTCTGATTGTAAAAGCTCTCTTTGAATTAATGAAAATTGTTCCCCAATTTGCTCTTTCAATTGTCCAATTTCAAATCTTCCGATGGTCAAAGCGGGTCAACGCACCAAGAACCAATAACATCGTATCGGTCTTTCACCATCAAACGCTCATAAGGCCAACCCGAAAACCAAATTAGACAAGTTTAAGCAGACATTTCCAAAATTCAGATGATAACTTGATGCCTGCTCATAATATTTTGAACCTCTATAGTCGATGGCTGCGCATCGGCTGTTTTTATTCTAAAGTCGATGTCCGTGCATCGGCTGTTTCCCAAAAAAAAAATTTACTGGCCGATTTCATGAATCGGCCCCATATTTCACTGTCCCTCATCCGACATACTTGGGAAATACTTCTTGAGATGCTGGCCATTGACAGCCACTGGGAATTTCACACCGTCCAGTTGCTCGAGCATGTATGCATTACCCTTTAAAACTTGGTCGACTCTGTATGGCCCGTGCCAATTTGGAGACCATTTACCATATACTGCATCCTTAGTTCCCAATGGCAATACAGCTTCCCATACTAGGTCACCAATGTGGAACTCCTTCGGTCTCACCTTCTTATTGTATGCACGAGCTACCTTAGCTTTGTTCTCCTTAATCTTCTCAAGCGACCACAACCTGAGCTCCGTCACATCCTCAATGCTATCACTCATCAGGGCTGCATACTCTTCAGTTGTTAAATCATTCTGAAACGCAACACGTCTCGATCCAGCCGTGATTTCCCAAGGTAGTACAGCTTCTTGTCCATAGACCAGATGATATGGTGAGGTTTTGATCGCTCCATGACACGACATACGGTAAGCCCACAAAGCTTCTGACAATACCTCATGCCAACGTCTAGGAAACTCGTCGATCTTTCTCTTAATCAGCTTGATAAGGCTTTTGTTGGACGCTTCAGCCTGCCCATTCGCTTGAGCATAGTATGGAGATGATCGGATCAGCTTAATTCCCATGCCCTCACAGAATTCTCTAAACTCGTGAGAAACAAAGACCGAACCTCCATCGGTCGTGATAGTCTGGGGAATCCCGAATCTGTGAAAGACATGTTCCTTCACAAAACCGATAACATCTTTTGATGCCACTGATCTCATAGGGACGGCCTCCACCCATTTAGTGAAGTAATCTGTAATGGCCAACACCACGCATGGCCTTTGCTCGAAGGAGGATGTATTTTGCCGATCATATCCATGCCCCACCCTTGAAACGGCCACGGCTTGATGATGGGATTCATTGCTGATGCAGGTACCATCTGAATGCTCCCAAACTTCTCACATGCTTGACACCCTTTATAATAATTAAAATAGTCATCAAGCATGGTGGGCCAATAAAACCCTGATTGCCTGATCAGCCATTTCATCTTATGAGCCGATTGGTGAGTTCCACAGGCACCTTCATGTACCTCGTGTAAGAGCCGATTCGACTCGGCTGGTCCCAAACATTTGAGAAGTAAGCCTTCCAAAGTCCTATAGAACATGTCATCTCCAATAAGGACGTACTTCATGGCCTTGTATCTTATCCGTTTAGGAGCCCCCCGAGCCGAATCTTTCAAGTAATTGAACATATCAGCTCTCCAATCATTTGACTCCATGAACTGAACCTGAACATCAGCTCCATCCGCTACGTCTTTGTAGCCTGACGCCATCTGTGCGAGATCGTTGGCCTCGGCATTCTGCGACCTCGGGATCCAATTGAAGTTTATATACTTAAATTGTGCCATCAGCTCACGGCATTGCATCCATAATGGGAAGAGCGACTCGCTCTCACATTTATATTTCTCCGTGAGTTGAGAAATCACCAATTTGGAGTCTCCGAAAAGTTCCACTGCCTCTGCCCTGGCTTCTAATAGCAACTCCATTCCCTTGCGTATGGCTTCATACTCGGCAACATTGTTGGTGCAAGGGATAGATAACCTGATGGAGAAGGAATATGTTGCCCCCCGGGGCGACACGATTAGAATGTCGATGCCGCAACCACCATCACAAACCGATCCATCAAAAAACATGGCCCATGCACGCACAGACAGTGCAGCTATGTCAGTGTTGATTCGTTCAGCAATAAGATCGGCCAGCGCTTGTCCCTTGACTGCTTTCGCAGGCTGATACCGGATATCAAATTCCGATAATGCAAACATAGATTTACCGAGTCGGCCTTTCAACACAGGAGCCGACAGCATGTGTTTGATGACATCTGATTTGCAGATGACGACAATCTCCGCAGTCCACAAGATGTGGTGAAGCTTGGTGCAGGTAAAAAATAAGCAGAGGCACAACTTCTCGATCTCAGGGTACCTCGTTTCTGCATCCAACATCCTTCTGCTGAGATAGAAAACAACTTTCTCCAGGCCATCATAAACTTGCACCACTACTGAGGCAATTGAAGTGTCAGCTACTGATAAGTAAATATAGAATGGCCTGTCTTGCTGGGGTGGCACCAACACAGGTGGTTTCATCAGATACTCATTAATCTCTTCAAACGCTCGCCGTTGTTCTGCCCCCCAGTGGAACTCGTCATCAGACTTGATTTTTACCAACCCCATGAACGGCTCGATTCGCCCCGACAGGTTGGAGATAAACCTTCTGACGAAGTTGATCTTGCCGATGAGACGCTGGAGTTCCTTCTTCGTGGTAGGTGGCTGCATTGTTCGCACTGCCTCCTGACTTTTCAGGCCGATCTCAATTCCGCGCTCATGAACTAAGAAACCCAAGAATTGACCGGCCGAGACACCAAAGGCACACTTCTTTGGATTCATTCTCAATCCGAACTTTCTAGTTCGGTCTAGGACGTGTCGCAGATCCTCCAAGTGTCCTTCCACTGAGACAGACTTGACTACCACGTCATCGATGTAAATTTCCACCAATTTGCCGATCAGATCATGAAAGATGTCATTCATGGCTCTTTGGTACGTTGCGCCAGCATTTTTCAAGCCAAACGTCATGACTACATATTCAAACAAGCCCACCGATCCTGGCACTCTGAATGCAGTCTTGTGTATATCTTCTGGAGCCATGAAAATCTGGTTGTAACCGGCATGGCCATCCATGAAACTTAAAAGCTTATGGCCAGCAGCCGCATTGATCAATGTCTCTGCTACTGCCATTGGATACTCATCCTTTGGAGTGGCACTATTGAGATTCCGAAAATCTATGGCGACGCGCCATCGGTCATTTTTCTTCTCCACATGTACGACATTAGAAATCCATTCCGCATACCTGCGTGGCCTGATGAACCCCGCGTTCAGCATTTTCTCGATCTCTTTCTTGACTTCTTCTAAAATTTCGGCCTTCATTTGTCGTGCTCTCTGCTGGAACGGCCGAAATCCTTTCTTCAGAGGGAGCCGATGCTCGATGATGCTCCGGTCTAACCCGGGCATCTCTGTGTAATCCCAGGCAAAGCAATCTGGGTATTCCTTTAACAAAGCTATCATCGGGCCCCTCAGATGCGGTTCTAACTTTTTGCTGATAAATGTTGGTCGTGGCTTATCCCCAGGATCAATGTCAATCTCTTCTAGCTCATCAGCCGATGTAAATCCATATCCTAGCTTTCCGTCGCCTGCCAGATCGATGCTGAACACAGGCAAAATGTATGGTGAGGCTAATTTTGGCCGATTGGTGGAATCGGCCTCCTTTTCAATTGCACTGCACAATGAAGGTTTACAACTTATCTGTACTCTACGACTACATGACATGTTTGAGGTGAGATCCTTGCTTTTTATTTTTTGGGGCCGATCGCAGGGATCGGCCTTGCCACGTACGTCCGTCGACTTTTTTCGTGCTACTCTGTCAGGCCGGTGGATAAGACCAGCCTCACCCCGTTTTTTGAAACCTCGATGCACTCACAGCCGTCCAAACTGACTCCAGAGATCGGCTCTTGGTCGTCTGCGTCCCAAATATTCATGCCAGCTATCGAGATCTCGATCGAGTCATCTGCATGAACGACCTCCACTTCATCTCCATCCCACTGTATCAGGCATTGGTGCATTGTGGATGGAATGCAGCAGCTGGTGTGAATCCAATCCCTCCCTAGCAGGACAGCGTAGGTGCTTTTGCTGTCGACGATGAAAAACGATGTAGGGATGGTTTTTCGGCCGACGGTGAGGTCCATGTTCAGAACACCTCGCGCTTCTGATGCTTGGCCGTTGAAGTCGCTTAGTGTTACGTTGGTCTTGATCAGATCTTCAGTTGAGCGTCCCAAACGTCGTAACATGGAGTACGTCATTATGTTGACTGCCGCTCCCGTGTCAACCAGCATCTTGCTGACAGGCTGCCCGTTGATGTAACATCTTAGATACAGGGCCTTCAAATGTTTATAGCTCTTCTCCTGTAGCTTTTCAAAGATGACTGGCCGTGGGCCACAGTCAAACTGAGCTACTGGCACTTCTTCGGTTCTTGGGGCACAAAACTCCGACGGAAGTATGAAAACCATGTTTGTGCCAGCCGATGTCTTTGCATCGGCTTTTGCTTGTTTGGGGCGCCATTCCTTCTTCGGTGGACGTGTATCCGCCTCCAAAGTTTGCTGAATTTTCACGGCCAGATCGGGCCGAGCTTTCCTCAACGTGTATAGGTACTGCGCCTCGGCTTCCTCCAAATTACGTAGCCGTTGCACCCTGCGCTTTTGGGAGTGACTGAGTCCATCAGGGCACCACCTTCGCCGGTGGTATCTGTCTTCTTCTTCGTCTTCTGACTCCTCGAAATCTTCCCCTTGAGATGACTCAGCTCTTCTGTTCTGGGATGGGAGAGGCCCTAGACGCCTGAACACTGAAACGTCTCCCTTGTCCTTCTTCTGCTGTCTGCACTCCGGGCAGTTGTCGATTGTAGGCAATCGGCTCATTCTTGAATCCCAGCAATGCCTGAAGAAAGGACAATCCCAGTGTCTTCTTGATCCCTTGACCTCCCACTAGCGCAGCGTTCGTAATCTTCGTCGTCTCTATCGTACCGACGAGATTTTCTGTTGTCTGCATCAGACCGACGATATCTTTCGTCATCCGTATCGTATCGCCGACTTCGGTCGTACTGATGCTCATGTTAAGGAGGTGTGCGGAGAGTGGTCGTTGATACCGCACACTTCTCACTTGTTCTTCGGTCAAGTACCTCTTTTCATCACGTCGGGGCCGGTCGCGCGGAGTGACCGATTTCTTCTTTATCGCTGCCCTGGTGGCGTACAGGCCCTGCCATGTTAATACCAAATGAGAAATCTGGCCGACGCTGCACGGGGTGACCTAGTTCCACCATGTTGACGCTAGGAAACGGTTGCGTGTCCACTTTCATGGCAAATTGGCTAAAGATCAAACGGCCTTGTTCTATTGCCAACTGGATCTGTCGACGCAACTCTTTGCAGTCATTGGTGACATGGGTGAACGAGTGATGCCACTTTCAGTATGGTCTCCCGTTCATCTCTTGCGTTGTGGGGGTTTTATGGCCTTCGGGCAACTTCAGCTGTTTCTCCTTGAGCAATAAATCGAAGATCTGCTCGGCTTTGCTTATATCGAAGTCAAACCCTTTTGCAGGCCCTTGTGGCTTCACCCACTTGCAGGACACAGGGACTGCCCCCCGAGCCCATTCAGCCACGGCTACTTCCTGGTCTTCAGGGTCCTCAACATCTGCTGTCTCGACCAGGGTGATCGGGAGCTTGATGAACTTGTCCTGGTACAATTCTGGGTGGCGCTGCTCATACAAAGTTAATTTCTAGACCATGTGTGCCAGTGAATTGTAATCCACTTGTAAAGCCAGATCCTTGAGCGGCGCGGCGAGGCCCAACGCTGCCAGCTCGACTACTTCCTTTTCGCTCAGACAAACCGAATAACATCGGTTCCTGACAGTCCTGAAGCGCTGAATATACTCTGAAACCGTTTCTCCTCGCTTCTGCCGTACCTGCGTCAGATCGGCAATGCCAGCCTCGGTAGCCTCTGAGTGATATTGCAGGTGAAACTGCTCTTCGAGTTGCTTCCAGGCCCGGACTGAATCTGGTGGCAACGAGGTGTACCACCCAAAAGCCGGTCCAGTGAGAGACTGCGCGAAAAATCTCACACGTAACTGGTCTAATGCTGAGATCATGCCCAGTTGTGCCAAATATCGGCTCACGTGCTCAATTGAGCTAGATCCTTCTGACCCACTGAACTTTGAGAACTCAGGGAGCCGATACTTGGGTGGCAGTGGAATCAAATCATATTCATTGGGGTATGGCTTGGAATAGCCGATTGTTCTCCTCTTTGGGAGGATGCCAAATTGGTCTCTCAAGATTGTACTGATCTGTTCCACTGTATGTGCTGCAGGGGCCGAACTTTCATGACTTGTTCCGGTGGCATATTTAGCTAGCCACGCCTGTTTATCGGCCTCTGCTCCAGAAATTCCTCCTGCGGAAATCCCTGCCGCTGCAATCTGGTTTGTGCGCGTGAAGTTGTTGCAGTCAGGCACGTATGTGCACACGTATCCATGTGGGATTTCCTTGGGCGGCTCGTAAAGGAATTGGCAATCTCCAGGATTGTAGGATAACGTAGCATAGAAAACAAAAATTTTCCTACGGCGAACACGCAATCCAAGCCAAGATGCAATCTAGAAGACGGTAGCAACGAGGGGATTATCGAGACTCACCCTTGAAGAGATTCCAAAGCCTACAAGAGGAGGCTCTTGTTGCTGCGGTAGACGTTCACTTGCCGCTTGCAAAAGCGCGTAGAAGATCTTGATCACGATCGGTTCCGGCGCCACGAACGGGCAGCACCTCCGTACTCGGTCACACGTTCGGTTGTTGATGAAGACGACGTCCACCTCCCCGTTCCGGCGGGCAGCGGAAGTAGTAGCTCCTCTTGAATCCGACAGCACGACGGCGTGGTGTCGGTGGCGGTGGAGAAATCCGGCGGAGCTTCGCTAAGCGTGCGGGATATGGTGGAGGAGCGGGCGCTAGGGTTTGGGGAGAGGGGGTGGCCGGCCACTATAGGGGGCGGCCAAGCTTGTGGCTTTGGTGTGGCCGGCCCCCTCCCCTTGGCCCTCTATATATAGGTGGAAGCCCCAAGTGTTGGACTACAAGTCTTCGAATAAGACCCGAACCCAAAACCTTCCATATGGTGGGAAACCTTCCCAAGCTAGGATTCCCACTAGAGGTGGGAATTCCACCTTCCATAGGGGGGGTGGCCGGCCCCTTATGGGGGAGTCCACTTGGGACTCCACCCCACTAGGGTTGGCCGGCCATGGTGGTGGAGTCCCATGTGGACTCCACCTTCCTAGGTGTGTTCTTCCGGACTTTTCTAGAACCTTCTAGAACCTTCCATAGAACCTTCCGCATCATTTTAATTCACATAAAATGACATCCTATATATGAATCTTATTCTCCGGACCATTCCGGAACTCCTCGTGATGTCCGGGATCTCATCCGGGACTCCGAACAAATATTTGAACTCCATTCCATATTTAAGTTCTACCATTTCAACATCCAACTTTAAGTGTGTCACCCTACGGTTCGCGAACTATGCGGACATGGTTGAGTACTCACTCCGACCAATAACTAATAGCGGGATCTGGAGATCCATAATGGCTCCCACATATTCAACGATGACTTTAGTGATCGAATGAACCATTCACATACGATACCAATTCCCTTTGTCACGCGATATTTTACTTGTCCGAGGTTTGATCATCGGTATCACACTATACCTTGTTCAACCTCGTCTCCCGACAAGTACTCTTTACTCGTACCGTGGTATGTGGTCTCTTATGAACTTATTCATATGCTTGCAAGACATTAGACGACATTCCACCGAGAGGGCCCGAGTATATCTATCCGTCATCGGGATGGACAAATCCCACTGTTGATCCATATGCCTCAACTCATACTTTCCGGATACTTAATCCCACCTTTATAACCACCCATTTACGCGAGTGGCGTTTGATGTAATCAAAGTACCTTTCCGTTATAAGTGATTTACATGATCTCATGGTCATAAGGACTAGGTAACTATGTAACGAAAGCTTATAGCAAATAACTTAATGACGTGATCTTATGCTACGCTTAAATGGGTGTGTCCATTACATCATTCATATAATGATATAATCTTGTTATTAATAACATCCAATGTTCATGATTATGAAACTAATCATCTATTAATCAACAAGCTAGTTAAGAGGCTTACTAGGGACTCTTTGTTGTTTACATATCACACATGTATCAATGTTTCGGTTAATACAATTATAGCATGGTATATAAACATTTATCATAAACATAAAGATATATAATAACCACTTTTATTATTGCCTCTTGGGCATATCTCCAACAGTCTCCCACTTGCACTAGAGTCAATAATCTAGATTACATTGTAAGGTACCTAACACCCATGGCATTCGGTGTTGGTCATGCTTTGCCCTAGGGAGAGCTTTAGTCAACGGATCTGCTACATTCGGATCGGTGTGTACTTTGCAAATCTTTACTTCTCCATCTTCGATGTACTCGCGAATCGAATGATAACGCAGCTTGATATGCTTCAGCCTCTTGTGTGACCTTGGTTCATGTGCATTGGCGATGGCACCCATGTTGTCACAATATATGACTAGTGGGTCCAATGCACTAGGAACCACACCGAGCTCTACAATGAACCTCTTCATCCATACCGCTTCTGATGAAGCCTCCGAAGCCGCTATGTACTCCGATTCCGTTGAGGATTTCGCCACCGTGCACCGCTTCGAGCTTGCCCAGCTTATCTGCAGCACCATTCAATATAAACACGTACCCGGATCGTGACTTAGAGTCATCAGGATCAGTGTTCCAACTTGCATCGGTGTAACTTGTTACAACGAGCTCTTGGTCACCTCCATAACAAACAAACATATCCTTAGTTCTTTTCAAGTACTTCAGGATATTCTTGACCGCTGTCCAGTGTTCCATTCCTGGATCCCTTTGATATCTGCTAGTCAAACTAACGAGCATGTGCTATATCCGGTCTTGTACATAGCATGGCATACATGATAGAGCCTACTCTGCCGAGGCATAGGGGATCTTACTCATCCTTTCTCTTTCTTCTGCCGTAGCCGGTCCTTGAGTCTTACTCAAGACCTTGCCTGGTAACATAGGTAAGAATCCTTTCTTACTTTCGTCCATTCTAAACTTCTTTAGAATCTTGTCCAGGTATGTACTCTGTGATAGCCCTATTAGACGTCTTGATCTATCTCTATAAATCTTGATACCTAATATGTATGATGCTTCACCAAGGTCTTTCATTGAAAAACTATTATTCAAATAACCCTTTACACTGCTTAATAGTTCTATATCATTCCCAATCAATAATATGTCATCTACATATAATATTAGGAACGCTACAGAGCTCCCACTCACTTTCTTGTAAATACGGGCCTCTCCATGACATCGTATAAACCCGAAGTCTTTGATCACGTTATCAAAGCGTCGGTTCCAACTTCTCGATGCTTGCTTCAGTCCATAAATTGAACGCTGAAGTTTGCATACTTTGTCGACATTTTTAGGATCGACAAAACCTTTGGGTTGTACCATATACAACTCTTCCTCAATGTCACCATTAAGGAACGCCGTTTTGACATCCATACTGCCAAATCTCATAATCGAAAAATGCAGCTATTGCTAACAAAATCCTCACAGATTTTAGCTTCGCTACAGGTGAGAAAGTCTCATCGTAGTCAACACCTTGAATTTGTCGGAAACCCTTTGCGACAAGTCGAGCTTTATAGACAGTAATATTACCATCGGCATCTGTTTTTCTCTTGAAGATCCATTTATTCTCGACAGCCTTACGGCTATCAGGTAAGTCTACCAAAGTCCATACTTTGTTATCATACATGGATCCCATTTCGGATTTCATGGCTTCTTGCCATTTGTTGGAATCTGGGCTCATCATCGCTTCTTCATACGTCGCAGGGTCTTCATCATTGTTATCCACAATCATGACATTTAGACAAGGATCATACCAATGCGGAGTGGCACGATCCCTTGTCGATCTGCGAGGTTCGGTAGCTGTCTCATTTGAAGTTTCATGATCATTATCATTAGCTTCCTCTGTTGTCGGTGTAGGTGGTACGGGAACATTTTCCGATGCTTGCGCTACTACGATCAACGAGTAGAGATTCTTCAATCTCATCGAGTTCTACTTTTCTTCCGAGTCACTTCTTTAGTGAGAAATTCTTTCTCAAGAAAGGTTCCGTTCTTAGCAACAAAGATCTTGCCTTCGGATCTGTGATAGAAAGTGTACCCTATAGTTTCTTTAGGGTATCCTATGAAGACGCATTTCTCCGCTTTGGGTTCTAGCTTGTCCGGTTGTAACTTTTTTACATAGGCTTCGCAACCCCAAACTTTTAGGAACGACAACTTAGGTTTCTTATTAAACCATAATTCATACGGTGTCGTTTCAACGGATTTTGATGGTGCTCTATTTAAAGTGAATGCGGCTGTCTCTAATGCATAACTCCAAAATGATAAAGGTAAATCGGTAAGAGACATCATAGAACGAACCATATCTAAGAGAGTTCGATTACGACGTTCGGACACACCGTTTCGTTGTGGTGTTCCCGGCGGTGTCAATTGTGAAAGTATTCCGCATTTCTTTAAATGCATGCCAAACTCATAACTCAGATATTCACCTCACGCGATCAGATCGTAGAAATTTAATCTTCTTGTTACGTTGATTTTCTACTTCACTTTGAAATTCCTTAAACTTCTCGAAAGTTTCGGATTTATGTTTCATTAAATAGATATACCCATATCTACTCAAATCATCTGTGAAAGTTAGAACATAACGATAACCACCGTGCGATGCTACACTCATTGGTCCACATACATCTGTATGTATGATTTCCAATAAGTCAGTAGCTCGCTCCATCATACCCGAGAATGGAGTCTTAGTCATTTTTCCCATCAGACATGCTTCGCATCTATCAAGTGACTCAAAGTCAAGTGATTCAAGTAATCCATCGGTATGGAGTTTCTTCATGCGTTTCACTCCAATATGACCAAGACGACGAGTGCCACATATAAGTAGAATTATCATTCAATTTAATTCGCTTAGCATCAATGTTATGTATATGTGTATCACTACTATCGAGATCTAACAGAAATAAGCCATTCTTTTCTGGTGCTCGACCATAAAAGATATTATTCATAAAAATAGAACAACCATTATTCTCAGACTTGAATGAATAACCGTCTTGCATTAAACAAGATCCAGATATAATGTTCATGCTCAACGCGGGTACAAAATAGCAATTATTTGGGCTTAAAACTAATCCCGAAGGTAGATGTAGAGGAAGTGTGCCGACAGCGATCACATTGACTTTGGATCCATTTCCAACGCGCATCGTCACTTCATCTTTCAGTAGTCTTCGTTTATTCTTTAGTTCCTGTTTCGAGTTACAAATATGAGCAACCGAACCGAGTATCAAATACCCGGGTACTAGTACGAGAACCGAGTGAGATAAACATCTATAACATGTATATCGAGATATACCTTCTTTCTTCTTCTTGACAAGGCCGCTCTTCGGATCCGCCAAATACTTGGAGCAATTACGCTTCCGGTGTCCCTTCTCCTTGCGGTAATAGCACTCGAGCATCGGGCTTAGGGCCGGACTTAGGTTTCACGGGAGGCGTGGCAGCTTTCTTGCCACCCTTCTTGAATTTTCCCTTAGACTTGCCCTGTTTCTTGAAGCTGGTGGTCTTGTTGACCATCAACACTTGGTGCTCTTTCTTGATCTCAATCTCAGCAGCTTTTAGCATGCCAAAGAGTTCAGGAAACTCCTTGTTCATGTTCCGCATATTGTAGTTCATCACAAAGTTCTTGTAACTTGGTGGCGGTGATTGAAGGACACGATTAATCCCCGATCTGTTAGGAATCACTATTCCCAAGTCAACGAGTTTCTTCGCATGCCCGGTCATAACGAGCATGTGCTCACTAATGGAGCTGCCTTCTTCCATCATACAGCTGAAAAAGTGTTTCGATGCTTCATAGCATTCCACGGCCGCATGAGTCTCAAAAATAGTCTTCAACTCTTTCATCAACTCATGAGGATCGTGGTGCTCAAAACGTTTTTGAAGATCGGATTCCAGACTGCATAAGATGGCACACTGAACTTGAGAGTACCGAGTTTTCCGAGTCGCGTAAACATTCTTTACTTCATCGGTTTCAGTTTCGCGGGAGGGTCACCTAGCGGTGCATCAAGCACATATTGCAGATTTCCGCCATTGAGGAAGATCCTCACATGACGGAACCGGTCGGTGAAGTTGCTACCGTTGCTCTTAAGTTTTTCTTTCTCTAGGAATTGGTTAAAATTGATTGGGGACGCCATATCTACAACATATTTGCAATAGTTTAGACTAAGTTTATGACAAATTGAGTTCAAATTTTAATTCAACATAATTAAAAATCTAGGTGAACTCCCACTCAAAACAATATCCCTCGCATTGTCTTAGTGATCACACGAACCAAATCTATCACACCTATGCCCGATCATCACGAGACAAGATGTAATTTCAATGGCGAACACTCAAAGTGTTCATCATATCAATCATATGATTCATGCTCTACCTTTCGGTATCACGTGTTCCGAGACCATGTATGTACATGCTAGGCTCGTCAAGGCCACCTTAGTATCCGCGTGTGCAAAGCTGACTTGCACCCGTTGTATGCACTTGTTGATTCTATCACACCCGATCATCACGAGATGCTTCGAAACGACAAGTCTTGGCAACGGTGCTACTAAGGATGAACACTTTATTATCTTGAAATTTTAGTGAGAGGGATCATCTTATAATGCTACCGTCGCGATCTAAGCAAAATAAGATGCATAAAAGGATTAACATCACATGCGGTTCATATGTGATATGATATGGCCCTTTTGTCTTTGCGCCTTTGATCTTCATCTCCAAAGCACGGACATGATCTCCATCATCAACGGGCATGATCTCCATCATCGTCGGCGAAGCACCAAGGTCAATGGCGCCGTCTTCATGATCGTCCTCCATGTAGCAACTATTACAACTACTTTGAAATACTACTCAACATGAAATTTAAAGACAACCATAAGGCTCCTGCCGGTTGCCACAATACAATAATGATCATCTCATACATAGTCATCATCACATTATGGCCATATCACATCACCAAACCCTGCAAAAACAAGTTAGACGTTCTCTAATTTGGTTTGCATATTTTACGTGGTTTAGGGTTTTCGAGTAAGATCCAATCTACCTACGAACATGAACCACAACGGTGATACTAGTGTTGTCAATAGAAGAGTAAATTGAATCTTCACTATAGTAGGAGAGACGAGACACCCGCAAAGCCACTTATGCAATACAAGTTGCATGTCAAGCGTGGAGCAAATCTCATGAACGCGGTCATGTAAAGTTAGCCCGAGCCGCTTCATCCCACTATGCCACAAAGATGCAAAGTACTCAACTAAAGATAACAAGAGCATCAACGCCCACAAACCATTGTGTTCTACTCGTGCAACCATCTATGCATAGACACGGCTGCGATACCACTCGTAGGATAACGTAGCATAGAAAACAAAAATTTTCCTACGGCGAACACGCAATCCAAGCCAAGATGCAATCTAGAAGACGGTAGCAACGAGGGGATTATCGAGACTCACCCTTGAAGAGATTCCAAAGCCTACAAGAGGAGGCTCTTGTTGCTGCGGTAGACGTTCACTTGCCGCTTGCAAAAGCGCGTAGAAGATCTTGATCACGATCGGTTCCGGCGCCACGAACGGGCAGCACCTCCGTACTCGGTCACACGTTCGGTTGTTGATGAAGACGACGTCCACCTCCCCGTTCCAGCGGGCAGCGGAAGTAGTAGCTCCTCTTGAATCCGACAGCACGACGGCGTGGTGTCGGTGGCGGTGGAGAAATCCGGCGGAGCTTCGCTAAGCGTGCGGGATATGGTGGAGGAGCGGGGCGCTAGGGTTTGGGGAGAGGGGGTGGCCGGCCACTATAGGGGGCGGCCAAGCTTGTGGCTTTGGTGTGGCCGGCCCCCTCCCCTTGGCCCTCTATATATAGGTGGAAGCCCCAAGTGTTGGACTACAAGTCTTCGAATAAGACCCGAACCCAAAACCTTCCATATGGTGGGAAACCTTCCCAAGCTAGGATTCCCACTAGAGGTGGGAATTCCACCTTCCATAGGGGGTGGCCGGCCCCTTATGGGGGAGTCCACTTGGGACTCCACCCCACTAGGGTTGGCCGGCCATGGTGGTGGAGTCCCATGTGGACTCCACCTTCCTAGGTGTGTTCTTCCGGACTTTTCTAGAACCTTCTAGAACCTTCCATAGAACCTTCCGCATCATTTTAATTCACATAAAATGACATCCTATATATGAATCTTATTCTCGGACCATTCCGGAACTCCTCGTGATGTCCGGGATCTCATCCGGGACTCCGAACAAATATTCGAACTCCATTCCATATTTAAGTTCTACCATTTCAACATCCAACTTTAAGTGTGTCACCCTACGGTTCGCGAACTATGCGGACATGGTTGAGTACTCACTCCGACCAATAACTAATAGCGGGATCTGGAGATCCATAATGGCTCCCACATATTCAACGATGACTTTAGTGATCGAATGAACCATTCACATACGATACCAATTCCCTTTGTCACGCGATATTTTACTTGTCCGAGGTTTGATCATCGGTATCACACTATACCTTGTTCAACCTCGTCTCTCGACAAGTACTCTTTACTCGTACCGTGGTATGTGGTCTCTTATGAACTTATTCATATGCTTGCAAGACATTAGACGACATTCCACCGAGAGGGCCCGGAGTATATCTATCCGTCATCGGGATGGACAAATCCCACTGTTGATCCATATGCCTCAACTCATACTTTCCGGATACTTAATCCCACCTTTATAACCACCCATTTACGCGGTGGCGTTTGATGTAATCAAAGTACCTTTCCGGTATAAGTGATTTACATGATCTCATGGTCATAAGGACTAGGTAACTATGTAACGAAAGCTTATAGCAAATAACTTAATGACGTGATCTTATGCTACGCTTAAATGGGTGTGTCCATTACATCATTCATATAATGATATAATCTTGTTATTAATAACATCCAATGTTCATGATTATGAAACTAATCATCTATTAATCAACAAGCTAGTTAAGAGGCTTACTAGGGACTCTTTGTTGTTTACATATCACACATGTATCAATGTTTCGGTTAATACAATTATAGCATGGTATATAAACATTTATCATAAACATAAAGATATATAATAACCACTTTTATTATTGCCTCTTGGGCATATCTCCAACAAGGATCGCCTCCAACCTTGTAGACGACGTATGCCGGTGAAGCATGTTGCTCTGGGGCGGCAAGCGTGAACGGCAACTGCGGTCTGGTGTGGAGCGGTATCTCTCCCTGGTGAGTCCCTAGGGTAGGTCCTGAAGGAGAGTACTGATGCTTCATGAATCATGATTTCCTGAACCACGCGCACCGCAACGCGCTCCAAAGAGTTCAGCATGCTCTTAGAAAAACGGTGCATCGAATGAGCCACCATGTAATTGACTTCCTGGCGCAGAGCTCTGGTGCGTTCCTCTGAAGGGGTAGACAGATCTACCCCATCGAGAACGCCTTCAGGCGAGAATACCTTCCACCTGATGCCATGTGAACGGGTTCTCTCAAAAGAGCCGATGAGATCGGCTTCGAACTGAGATTTGATCGTATCATATTTCTTCTTGTGATCCTCAGTGAGTTCTTCGTATGTGACTGGTGTGTCCGCCATCTTAGTTGCAGATGTTGACGCCGTTGTTGTAGAGTGTCCCACCGGGCGTGCCAGAATGTGTTGCCTGCCAAAACTCACCGGCGAGCAGCGACTGGCAACACATAGAGCCGGGAGGCTCCCAAGACTGCTAGTGGGCCTTGGTCCCTCGGGCGACGGCCCGCAATGCTCTGGCACACGTCCTGACGGTCGCAAGGGCGTGCCACCTGACCTATACCTGGTCAGGGAGGTGTTGGATTGCTTCAATTAGTTTTCTGCATGGTAGACACGTAAACATTAAATGAGCCGCGATCGGCTCTCAGGTTATCCTGTGATCGGCTCAAAGAACCGATCAACCCATGGTTCATAATGGATATGCAATAACATGGGGTTTCTGTTTTACCAATGCTAAGCTAAATCAATCTACGACAGTTTAGGGTTTTCACCGCATAACCGGAACATCCTACACGTAGTTGAGCCTGGCAGATACGAAAGATAACAGCAAACTAACCCAAAACGAGGCCTAAAAACCAACACGGAGTCAATTCCCGGAACATCCCTTCTTGGATCAGCAAACCGCACCTTACGCACTACTGGATCGTTCAACCCATTTGCAAGGCCTAACCATACGGATATCAAACTAATCCTTGAAGAACAAGGACAACTATAACAGATCGAATCTACCAAACAAGGATAAAGCAGGATGCTACCCTTACAACTAGAATAGGTGTAAGGACAACTAGATATTCAAGGGCAGCACAGCTACGTAAATACATCAAAAAAGCATCGATGCAAGCCCTGCAACATCTACGATAAACAGTGTTACTCGCCATCAAAAAGGCTTCAGTACGAGCAACACCAAACAAAGAATAAACAGATACTGCCTAGATCGCAAGATGCGATCTAGGCAGCATGACGCTTACCCGGAAGAAACCCTCGAAACAAGGGGTGGCGATGCGCCTGGATTGTGTTTGTTGTGAACGTGATCGTCCTCCTTTCTCAATAACCCTAGGTACATATTTATAGTCCGTGGACTTTCTATCTTTGGAAATAAACCTAACCGTGTACGAGCTAAACTCTATCTCTTAATTCTAAACTAAGATGCAATCTACCATAATGTACAGATACACGGGCAATTCAGCCCAAATTCATATACAAGGCCGATTCAGAGATACTCCACGTGTATATCCTTCAAAACCATCTCAATTACGGCCCATCTCTTGATCTGGCCAAAATCTGGTGATAACAGCTGGCAAGAATAACTACCTCAGTGAAGAAAGGTTTGGCAAAATTAGTTCTCGCTATGATAAACATCTGTGAAATATTATCTTCCTGAAGTCCAATCAATATACAAATATGACCAAATTCACCTACTAAAGTTTCAGTCGGAAAAAAGATGAATCCATTCTTTAGTTTGGTGTGTAGGGCACAACACACATGTGAAAACATTTGTGACATTTCCATTGCGTCTTCTCAGCATATCTCTTGTGTTAAGTTCGTCAATCATGAGCAACCATGCAAAAAACTTGTATTCTTAGTAATACCTTGCTCTTCCATATCCATAAATATATCCTACTTGTAGAAATGTGCATGTAAACATGAGCAGTATAAACTCAATCCTTCCAAATAGTCTTCCACACATCCTTTCCTGAGCCCTGGCCAAGAACATTTTCATTTGATTATACTCATCAAAATCCTGCTAAGATAATGCTAAATAGAGTGTGGCCCAGTCTTCACATTCAACCGCTTCCTTCACAGATAATGAAGTATCCAAAGCAAAAGAATGTATTTGATGGAATTCTTTAGAAGGCATAATTTCATTCGAAGTGTCATCCCAAAAAATAATAGAGTCACCTTTTCCAGTTGTGGCGGTACAAATGGATCTATATTCATCAGCCAAGTTCATGATATCTCTCCACCATAAAGAGACACGTAAATTTGTGGCTTGAGATACTCCATTAGGGTAATACTTCCAAACTAACTTCACCCAAGGGATATCTTCCTTATTATAGAATTTATGCAAATTCTTCATGAGAAAATCCTCATTTTTTATCTTAAAATCTAGAATACCAAACCACCATTTTCCTTAGGCTTGCAAATCATATCCCAAGATGCTGGAGACTTTCCTTTTGAATCAACTTTCTGTCACTCTAGAAGAAATGCCTTATGATTTTATTTAACTGAGTAATAATGCCAGGTGGGGTATATAGGGAACATAGGAAAAATATGGGCATATAGCTAAGGCAAGATCTGATCAGATGTAGACATCAACCATAGGTGAAGAAGGTGGAGGTAGAAACAAGTCTTCTTTAAAGTCTGTCCACTAGAGCATTGGTTTTGTAGTTCCCAGAGGTAGTCCCAATAAGTGAAAGGTATAAACCGAACTATACAACTAAATTCTTGTGCTACAGAGCCACTTGGTCAAAAAATATGTTAATAGAAGTAAGCAAGATTTGTACGTGATAATTGAAATATAATCATGTGCATTTGCTGAAATTCTGCAAGGCTTCTTTGAGAATTTATAATTGCGTGCTATCAGTGTGCATTATGAGAAGAGTGTCATTAACATATTGTAATATTGGAAAATCATCATCTCCTGGGATGATGGGCAGATGCAGTAAATCCATGCGGAGCAAATCTTGTAGCACATCACCTTCCTAAACATATAATAAAGCAGAAAGGGGATCTCCTTGGCGCCCCTCTCTTGCTTTTGAATTTCGTGCTAGGTATCCCATTTAACAGAACTAAAGAGGAACTAGAACAAAGAAAATCTCCAACCTATCTTATCCAATATTCATTGAAGCCTTTGTCTCTAAAAATTTGGAATAGAGGTTCATGCTGAATAGTATCAAAAGGTTTCTCAAAACCCATTTTCCGACTAATACATGAAGCACTAGGAGATTTGGACTGATATATATTCAAAGTACCAAGACACACGGTCATGGATAGTCATGTTTCTAATAAACCATATACTAATTATTATGGATGCATTGCATAGTGACCTCTTCCAATCTATCAAATGCCATCTTGGTGATGAATTTCCAACAACAATTGGTAAGAGAGATTGTACTATAATCATTTGTTTCTCTAGGATCTGGCATTTCGGAATCAAAGTAATACAGGAATTGTTCACACTCTATAAAAATCCTCAACAAGTTTGTAGAAACTTTCTTTCACTATAGGCCAACATTTTTTTGAGAAAAAAATCCATCAAAACCATAGGGTCAGGAGCTTTGTTAGGTGGCATCTTGGAGATAGATGTATCCATCTCCTCATAAGTGAAATTCTTTGTGAGCACATACAAGCCATCCACTCTGTTCAACAGGTTTTGTAAGTCTAAACACATATAAATTCTTCTTGAAGTACACGTCCTGTTTTTGTAGAAATTCCAATAAATTGTCGCCATCTCTTCATGACCAGACACTATTCTTCCATATTATGTGAGCATGCTAATAATAGAATTTCTTCTACTACCTCTGTCCATAAAAGGATGTAATTTTTTTATTTAAATTTGAATGTATCTAGACTATTTTTACCGTATAGATACATCCGAATTTAGACGCACATTTGACATCCTTTTATGGACAAAGGGAGTATATCTGATTGTGGACGATGGAAATATTTAGTATTTCCCAGTTTCATCCACCTTACATCTCTAGCTCAAATACGTAAATTGGGCATGTAGTAACTTTTCATATGCAACTTGGCCACTTTCCCAAAATTATTATCAGTAGTAAAAAGAGTTCTGTCTTCCTCCAAATTGTCCAAGAAGAGGATGACAATGTTACATTTTACAGTTTGTTGCTTTATATGGATAAATCCAGTTTTCCTATCTGAGATAAACTCCAAGAGACTTTACTTTCCTTGAAAATATAGCAACTTCATAATTACCCAACATTTAAAATTCCAAGCTACCAGAACACAGTCCAAAAAACCTTGTTGTTCAACCGAATAATTTTCAAAACAAAAGATGTTAGCTTGGGAATAACTGTATGAACAAACACGACAGATGGCACATGATCTACCATTAGCTTGGACGGAGGGAGCACTACAGTATTTGGATAGATTGTCTTCCAATTTGATGTACTGAAGAACCAATCTAATTGAACTAGCATATGGTTCTATTGCATATTTGACCATGCGTACGATATTTCTTTAAAGGCAGCTTCAAATTACCAAGGTGACTTATTAATTCACTGAAAATAAAATTATCATGTGTATCTCCTCCTGGAAAATTCATGTTATCATGTGAATGAATAAAGTTGAAATCCCCCATGGAAAGCAAAAGTTCATCATCAGGAATTGTTAGATTAAAAATCCACCGAATGAAATCATCCCTTAATTCACCTTGACATGGACCATATACGCACAATAACGTCCATTTTTTTAATCCGATTGAGCCGACTGAAAACTCACGACAATAGCATATCTCTGAACTTCTATGGGCGTGCCATGAAAAGCAGAGGAATTCCATATAACAAGAATTCCATGAGATGCTCCAATCGAGAGAGAGAACGCAAAAATTTCAAAATGTTTGGGACAAAAAGATCTAATGAATTTGTGGTAAAATGATTCCCTTTTTGTTTCCTGAATGCTCATCACGGAGAAACTGCTCTCTTGTATTTTTTTTCACGAATGGCAAGTTGTTTAGTCTCAGAATTAATAGAACGAATATTCAACAAAACCTTTGGACGGGTCTTAGTCATTTTTTCAATTATATAAGCTTCGCAAGCGTCACAAGACTCAAAAGCGAATGACTTCAAAAGTACATCACTATGGAGTTAGAACATATGGGCTTGCAGATCATAAGCAACAGTCTCTAGACACCATCTAGTCAGTAATTGCTGACGTGGCTTCTTACATGTGGGTCCATGATGCTGGTGTGGCTGATGACAACGTACATCCAATGGTGGTGACGTCGATGTTGTCGAGTGGGTCAAGACGGTAGTGACTTTGCATTATGTAATGTGGGGCAGTCATGATCATGGACCCTAAACGTGGATATAGACAATTTTTCATATATACAACGACAATTCTGACTGATTATCTATAATCGGAGACAAATTTTCCACAGTCACCTAATATGCGCTTGACAACGACAAAAAAGTGTGTACTATCATTAACTATTTTCTATGATGGAGCTTCTGTGACGAATTTAGTGATGGCCAATATTCGTCACCGGCCCATTTTCGAAAACTAGATCTTATGTGACGAAAGGGGTTTGCCACTGGATACATTTCGGTTGTAGTGAGTTCTCCACCAATAATATAAAGTTATCATCTTCCACCGAGGGAGATACATTTCTTATGCACCTTAACTAAATAGTATCATGTGTTTTAAAATTAAATGTCCAGCAAGGCTATGTACAAAGGAGTGATGTTAGCTTTCTCTTAGAAAAGAAATCTAAGATAATTGATGAATTGGAAGAGAGATATGGAGAAAAAAAAGTAAGTCTTCTTTAGTAAGAGATGACCTCTTAGCCGTTAAGTGATCATTTGTTTTTTCGTTCTACCATATTTCGTATCTCAATCGGATATTTCCAATTAAATTTTGTTCTTTTTCGCATGTAAATATTATTAGCTAAAGATAACACTAGAATATATCTTGTTAGTAGTATAAGACGTCTTTTTTTATCATCTCTCAGATGGTGCAACACTACAGGAATGGGGCTATATGCCGAGGGCCGGGAACCCTCGGCGTAGCATGCTTTGGCCCTCGGCGTAGGCTATGCCGAGGGCCGCCCTCGGCATAGCTCCTCGGCGTGTAAGTCCCTCGGCAAAGGCACTATCGCCGTCGGCGTAGCCCGGCCCTCGGCGTAGCACGCTACGCCGACGGCAAAACCCTCGGCATAGACTTTTAAAAAATTCAAATTTCCCGTTTCCAAAAAATTTAAAAAAAAAAAATTTGAAAAAAAAAATATTTTTTTCTATATGCCGACGGCAAAACCCTAGGCATAGACTTTTAAATTTTTTAAAATTTTAATTTCTTTTACACAATTTTTTCCTTTTTTTTCTTTTTTTTTCTTTTTTTTACTTGTTTAGCTTTCACCCAATACACTTTTAACTCTAACTACACTTAATCTTATGTCAAATTACAATCATGGTTAAACTTCCCAGTCGGTCACCCATCCTCACACTACTCCATCCTCAGCACGCTTAACTTCTTGGTTCCATTCGGATGAGCTTCCATTATAGAATTGACACCTCTTGCTGATAATAATAGCATATCAACCCTATTAACCCTTGAACCGTGATGCACACTTGTTTATTTTTGAATCCCAAACAATTACTTAAGTAGACAACAATGAATATATATAAGTAATAATAATATTGAATTCAAATAAAAATAAAATGATTTTATTTTTTGGTCTTTTTTCTATTTAATATTGAATAATTAATATCTTTAAATCGGAAAATCAAAATTCCACAAATAATATGTCTAAATCGATCAGAAAAATGAGAGGAATCTAAATATAACATACATATCATCATTTGAACCTAAAAATTAGAGGAATCCAAATATGACGCCAAATTTGCCATGTGGCCAAAACAGCCCCCTCGCGAGATGCGAAATGGCCGTATCGGGCGGGCTGGTGCACCGTTCGCCAACACGCTAAACGGACAAAAATTAGCACATAAAGTGATGTGTTATAGACATAAAAACATTTTTTGCGGAATTTATTGAGCGACGGAAAGTGTACCCCTAGTTCAAATCCGGTCGGCTTCCGGCGGATTCGGCGGAACACCGCAGGAAGCCGCATGGATTCCCAGATAGCTAGCGCGCACATATGGCATGTGATATGTGGTGCGAAGGCGGTGTCCTACCACTACGCGGAGGTCTCGCGCAATACTAAAATGCGCCCCATGTAGTTGCTTCACAAAATAAACCCGTTTTGGCACCCCGAAAATGAAAAAACCATCGCCCATCGGTCGGATTGGAAATCCGCTCCCGGGGCCTTGCTTCCCATCCCAGGGACCACGCACATGCCAAATATGGCCTCGTTCCGACAAACTATGCGGTGTCACGGGCCGTTTCCTACTCATTTGCCCTAAAAGCCATAGAACTCCGGACGTGATAGCCCTGTTTGTGAAGGGTTTTCCAAAATAATTGCCGTATCCTAATTCCGACTTTTGGAGTGGTTACTAGAACACATAAAATGACGCCATGCGGCTCCGCGGGATTTTCTGACTTTGTTTAAATTGTCATTTGGCCAAAAGGGCCCCCACGGAGATGCAGTATGGCCGTACCGGGCGCGCTGGTGCACCCGTTTACCATCGCGCTAAACGGACAAAAATTGGCACATAAATTGATATGTCATAGACCTAAAAACATTTTTTGCGGAATTTATTGAGCGACGGAAAGTGTAGCCCTAGTTCAAATCCGGTCACTTTCCAGCGGATTCGACGGGACACCGCAGGAAGCCGCATGGATTCCCAGATAGCTAGCGCGCACATATGGCATGTGATATGGGGTGCGAAGGCGGTGTCCTACCACTACGCAGAGGTCTCGCGCAATACTAAAATGCGCCTTACGTAGTTCCTTCACAAAAAACCCGTTTTGGCACCCCGAAAATGAAAAAACCATCGCCCATGGGTCGGATTGGAAATCCGCTCCCGGGGCCTTGCTTCCCATCCCAGGGACCACGCACGTGCCAAATATGGCCTTGTTCCGACAAACTATGCGGTGTCACGGGTCGTTTCCTACTCATTTGCCCTAAAAGCCATAGAACTCCAGACGTGATAGCCCTGTTTGTGAAGGGTTTTCCAATATAATTGCCGTATCCTAATTCCGACTTTTGGAGTGGTTACTAGGACACATTAAATGACGCCATGCGGCTCCGCGGGATTTTCTGACTTTGTTTAAATTGTCATTTGGCCAAAAGGGCCCCCACGGAGATGCGGTATGGCCGTACGGGCGCGCTCGGTGCACCCGTTTATCATCGCGCTAAACGGACAAAAATTAGCACATAAACTGATATGTCATAGACCTAAAAACAATTTTTGCGGAATTTATTGAGCGACGGAAAGTGTAGCCCTAGTTCAAATCCGGTCACTTTCCATCGGATTCGGCGGGACACCGCAGGAAGCCGCATGGATTCCCGTGATAGCTAGCGCGCACATATGGCATGTGATATGGGGTGCGAAGGCGGTGTCCTACCACTACGCGAGGTCTCGCGCAATACTAAAATGCGCCCCATGTAGTTCCTTCACAAAAAAACCTGTTTTGGCACCCCGAAAATGAAAAAACCATCGTCCATGGGTCGGATTGGAAATGCGCTCCCGGGGCATTGCTTCCCATCCCAGGGACCACGCACGTGCCAAATATGGTCTCGTTCCGACAAACTATGCGGTGTCACGGGCCGTTTCCTACTCATTGCCCTAAAAGCCATAGAAATCCGCACTTGATAGCCCTGTTCGTGAAGGGTTTTCCAAAATAATTGTCGTATCCCAATTCCATCTTTTGGAGTGGTTACTAGGACACATAAAATGATGCCATGCGGCTCCGCGAGATTTTCTGACTTCGTTTAAATTGCTATCTGGCTAAAAGGTGGAACCTGAGAACATATAAGAAAGTGATTGAATTGTTTCTATGTTAACATGTTATTCTACATGATTCAAATATGCATGATTTTGACATAAACGGATAGAGGATATTTTTCTGAACATTTTGATACCTCATACGCATTTTTCTGACATCATATGAATTAGTTATGATTTTTACAAAATTAGACAAATTTGAAAAATAGCCTATGCCGAGGGTGGCCGTCGGCGTAGCCCTGTCTACGCCTAGGGCCAAAGATATGCCGAGGGCTGCCCTCGGCGTAGAGGTCGCTACGCCGACGGCCACGTTTCGGCGAGTGTTGAAAGGGCAGGCTGGCCTGGCCGGGCCATACGCCGACGGCCCCGACTTTTGGCCGTCGGCGTATAGCCTGGCCCTCGGCATAGCCTCCCATTCCTGTAGTGCAAGGGTAAAAATAGAAAGAATTCCAACTATTATACATGCCCTTATGATTATCTATGATAATATAAGAAATGGTCCCCAACGGTTCTACGTAGGTACATGCTGCCCATGCATGTTTGACCCATCTATGATCATCTAGATATGCTACACTTATTAGGTAACCAATGTGGCAGCGCCAAATTTTCTCACCTGGCACGCGTATGCATATGTTGCATATGGAAGTGTGCCCACTGCCATGGTCAAACGTGCATATGCGAATAGAAGCAGAGAATATACTCTGATCAACATCAACTTGTCACCGATTGGGTCGGACACCGACATGAGCCCATGCATGCAGCTGGGGTTCAAGTCGGAGTACCCTGTCGTGCCATGCAGGTTTCTGTCCGGTGTCATGACTCATGACGGTGCCACTGAAACATAGTAATAAACAACCTTAATTTTCACACAGATCATATTTCTTTTCAAAGTACCAACATATCGAAGCGGCTAAAATATCTGTTTGCCCAATGGTAGACAACACTGCAGGATAACGAGACAGTACCGACGGCCACCGAGTTTGCCGACTCCTTTTTATGGGGGGCCTCGGCATACATGACTAGATGCCTAAGACCCATAAAAAACCATCGGCAAGGTAGGCCGCATGCATACCAACCACAATGCCGACAGTTATTCCAGAATGGCTATCGGGCACAGCTTGACCATCAGCAAACTCCAATAAATGTCTAGGGCCATTGTTGGCATAGGCCAAACCATCGGCAACAAACAGAGACATGTGACGCTCCCGGTACGCCAGCAAACGGGCGCCTCACACCATCAGAGGTATGTCGACGGTCTATCGGAGGCCCTCTTTATGTGATCAAAGTAATAAAGCATCAAAGTAATAAAGCATCCTATCGAAAAAATACATCTTATGTGGACAGCAATCGTTGGCATACCTATTTTTCTTTGGTCGCCCCTCTTTATGCATTTATTTCCTATGTTTAAGTAAAAATATCATTTATGTTGTGCGATACTTTTTTTTCCTAGTAATACTTTTATTTCCTAGCAATACATCACATAAAATGGCACGATACATAGATTTTTATTTTTGTTTCTGAATTTCTTGTACTCACATTTGGTCTTAGATAAAATGATAGACAAGGAAACTCCCGCATCGGATCTAGGGAAGTGAATCCTTTGAAATCTTGGCCCCAACCTTGGTTTTTCATGTTTCTATGAGACTTAACCAAACATAATAGAAGAAAAAATATCCATTGGACAACCGTCATTTCGATGTTGTTGCGTGGCTAGGTGTGCCGGCGACCACCCTCGGCTTAGGTGGGGTGCCATGAAGACACCGGGATTGGACACGTGATAAAGGTATGCCGACGGCCAAACTCTCGGCATCACCTCTACAGGTATGGCTGCCTAGGAGCTACTAGGGAGACACCGTGTGGCAGGGTACACTGATGGCCAGATCCTCACCATAGATCTCCCATGTACGCCGATGGCCTATCTCTCGATATATCTAGTTGTCTAGGAACCACCTGGAGACGCCGTGTGGCATGGTATGCCGACGGCCTTGCCCTCGGCATAGTGTCCGATGACGTCAAGTAGACGTCTCCATCAGATTTGTTTGTCGAGGGCTTTGTGTTGCCGATGGTCGGATGAAACTCTCGACATAAAAAGCTATGCCAACGGCTTTGACTATGGCGACAGACAGGTGCTATGTATCAATGGAACAAATGCCAACGGTCCTATGTCGAGGGCCGCCGTAGGTATACCCTTATGCCGACGGCTTGGGGCCCTCGGCATGGTGGGCGTTTCCAAGGAACCCTTGTAGTGAACTAGTGAATCCTAGCCACTCTAGCGACCGGCAGTGGTAGAAGCAGAACCCGTCTCTTTTACTAGAACGATATGATCATACTAGAAAGCTAGATATCCTCGATCCACCCAACTCCCCCTTGCGGGGCCGAGATACATTCCACGAAGCTCAGATTGCCAAATTTTCACCGGCGGTATCTCATGCCATCCCATGTGTTCGTCCGCTGTTGGTGGCCGGAAACACCGCGCTGTCATCCTAATCCAACACGGATGGATTCGAACAAGGAGAAAAGCGATGGATGCAAAGGATTCGATCTAACGAATACACATGCATTCACGGAATCATTGGGGTGCGTGTGTGGGCTCGCGCGCGGGTATATTTCCGGCCGATATTTCTCCGTGGCTGGCTCGGTGGGGCGGTCGCACGTCTCGACATGACCGGCAGAGCAGCAGTGCTGGACGGACGGATTATTCCTGTGTACGCTGCACGCGCGTCCCCGTCGCATCCTTGGTCTCCGGAAGACGGCAAAAACACGAGACAGGTAGACGCACTGGAACTAAGTGGTAGGAATGCGGAAACGATCATCCGATCGACGTCGATATGGAGCTCTGCCTTTTTATGGAGAAAAATGGATCGATGGATCTGCCTTTCGTGCAAAGAGCTTTAGAAAGCTTTATTTAGAGATGAACATCGATCACGCATGGACGTAGATGAACAGTGCGTCCATCTCGGCGACCAGTGGCTAGATTCTGCTATCTTCTTTTTAGAGCTGGCTGGCAAGATTCTCGGCGTGACAAGCTTCAATAATTGCAAATGCATTTCGTTTTCAGGGCATTGCAAATGCAGGGGTATTTCTGTGCATTGTAAGGGGGTTTGTGTTGGTAGTTATCTGCGCTTTGGAAGTACATCGCTGTTGTGGCGTAAATGAAGTGGGCAATATTGGCAAGTGTCAACGGTTCAGGATAGCTGCGCACACTCTCGCACCCAGTAACCTGACATGGATCACAGATTCCGTCGTTTCCTTCGTGGTTCAGGCTAAACACATGGCATGTTCAGAGTAAATCAAGCTCCAATGATTCGGCGTCTGATTGCTTCTTCCTCACTTATACACGCTTTGTCGCTTACACGCAGGTGAGGAATTTCAGTTCAAGTGGAAGGTCTGCAGCAGGCACATCACCTGCACTGGAGCTGCACGATTTGGCATTCTCACTCGATCTCCGGAACTGAAGAACAAATTAGATAGATGCGAGGTCGACGTCGAGGCTAGGTAGAGACAGCGGGGCGATGCCAAGGTTGACGATAGGGTCGCGGATTCGGCCTCCCCCAGCCGAATCGCCGCTTATCACATCACACCACCTTTATGCGCGTGACCGATCGCTGGCTGCCACACCATACTCTCTGCTTACTGTGTTCGCGTGCCCGGCGGCGCCTAACCAATCAAATCCCACACTGTTCCGCTACGTCCACGTAAGCACAAGACATCCCGTTGCCGCTGTGGAGCCGAAGCCTAGCCGCCCAACCCAAACATGAAATATGTTTCGAATCAGTCACCTGCTAGCTTGTAGCTGAAGTCAGCGATACCGAGCAAGCAAAAGCAGTCCCAACACGTTGCACACTCTGGAGCCTTCAATTGATGGCTAGCCGAGCTCCGGAAGAACTGGTAAGGATCTGTGTCCGGCTTCCTAGTTAAAATTAATCAAGTTAGTTGTAATTTCTTTAATTAAATTAGTCTAGTTTAAAATAGCAGCACGAGATCCGCTTACAACCCTAGAAAATGGGAAGAGAAACAAAAGGTAGAGACTGGAGAAAAATGAGGCGACCCAGGCAAAATAATGTGGCAGCAGGAGACATGTCTGATCAATTGACCGGAAGAGCAGTGCTGGATGGATTGTTCATTCGTGTGTAAACACGACAGAACAGGGCAAACGCATGAGATAAACACGACACAGAAATGACAGAAATGCAGAAGCGATAACCGATCGACGTCGACCGATCGAGCTGCATTTCGAGCAAAGATCAACCGCGCTTTGGAGAGGAGATGCATGTATATCAGCCGCGGCATGAACCTGGCACTAGTAGAAAAGGGGGGTTTATCGGGAATAAAGACACTCCACGTGAGGCCGCGGGCGCACTGGGGCGGAGGATCTTTAGTCCCGGTTTGTAACACCAACCGGAACTAAAGGCATCCACATGGATTTTGTTTTCATTCAATTTTTTTCTATTTTTTTCCATTCAATTTGTTTCATGTTTTTTCAGAATTTCTAGTATTTGAGTTATTTAACCAGTTTAGACTCTAACTACACTTAATAATCTCTAGTCAAATTAATTAATGGTGGTCAAATTTCCCGATCCGTCACCCATTCTCAAACTGCTCCAGCACTAGTACGCTTTACTTTTGAGTTTCTTCCGTCCCGCTTCCAAATGCTTTGGGCACATGTTATTGATATTAGTATCATATCAATCCTATTAACATGTTGGTCATGATGTCACACTTCTTTATTGTTTGAATTTCAACTAATTCTTTTAATAAATAAAAGTAATGATGTAATAATAATCTTGAATAAATAAATAAAAATTGCAAAATCTAAAACCTGAAAATTCTCATATTTCCCTTTGGCATTTTGAGAATATAGGGGTGTGGAGCAAAAAAACCCGAAGAACCTTTAGTCCCGGTTTGTAATACCAACCGAGATTAAAGACTTTTGCACCAGAGGCAGCTTGCCGCAACCCTTTTAGTCCCGGTTGGTGCCTCCAACCGGGACTAAAGGTCTCGTTTGAACCGATACTAAAACTGTGCGGGCGTCCTAGCCATTCGAACCGGGACTAATGCTCCTGGCAACTCTGAATGAAAGGATCTTTTTCTAGTAGTGCGGGTCTTTGAGCATGACGTAGATCTGAGTAGAGGATTGCATTGGACGGTTGAGGCAAGCAGTCTTTCGCTTCTTCTCCGATGACGGTGAGTACTTCAACCCCTAGGTATCCGGATCTTTGAGCATGATGTAGATCTGAATAGGGGATAGCGTAGATATGTGTCCGTATGGGTCATATTGATTTCCAATCGTGAATGATGTTCATGATGTACCGATAGATCGAAGATTTTATGGGCGTATGGTATTTTAGCATTGTTGCTAGCGATGATAGTTCCTGTGTAGAAGTTGGAATCTTGTGCATGTGCAGTTCTATATGTCGATTATGTATGCCGTTATTGTTGATCAACACTAAATCTTGCTCATGTTTAGTGTGGTAGCACCTAATTTGCGTAATAAAGTTCGTCTTGTCCATTACAGTGTTGTAGTTCTAAATGACCCCAATGTAAGTCTATACCCACGATACCTTCACCTAGGACCTACTCGATACACATGAAATGCCCTCCTTTGATCCTGAGACCCAGGACAACCCGGGGGTGAGGCTCACGTATCCGGAGGATGCAAAGATCATGTCCGTGCAAGGCATGTGTTTTGTTGTAGTGGACTAGGATGAGAAGCTTGTTGTTGTCGTACTTGCTAGGAAGAAAGTGATCAATGTAGGTAAAGCCCACATCACATGGAACTAGAAGGGGGTGAAGGGCACTATGAAGTGGTCTCCATTTCTGTCCACCTTCGTCCTCAACAGGATGTATGCCATCATCAAGAGCGGCGTCGGGATGGAAAAGGGGTTCAAGGAGGTGCACTGGAACAATGTTGCAAAGAAGGTGTTCGAGTACTATGGCTCGGAGGTGTCCTCAAAATAGATGTACAACCACCTGCGTAACTGGAGAGCCAGTGAATCCATGTCTTCAAACTGAGAGACATAAGTAGTGCCAGATGGGATGAGGACGCTCATACCATTATCCTAGAGGATGCGCACTACAGAGGCCATGTCTCGATACTAACACTTGTCACTTGCTCATAACCTGTCACAGATTTCTAATCCTTAATCTGCCACAACTAACCAATTCTAACTTACATGTACTTTTTAGGAACACCCCAAGGACACCGAGTACTTGAACAAGCCAATTTCCAACTACACCTAGATCCATCAATTTTTTTTCCTTTGGCATTGCCGCCGGAAGGTATGCCATGGGCTCCAATGAGCCTCTGGGTACACATTGCCCTGAGTATGGAGTCTGAGACCATCGTCATTGAAGACTACTATGGTCAGGTTCCTTCTCTAGGTGTTGGTACTAGTGTTGTTGTTGGTGCTACTTTTGTTGATCCTGGTAGGAAGAGGAAGAGGCCGTCTTTGGAGAGAATGCTTACCCTCCTGATGTGCACCCAGGCCTCTACTCCACCGTCATGGATGTCGATGGGTTCAGCCCCGAGGCTCTGATGGTGGCTCTGAGACACCTCTTCGAAAATAGGGCACATGGAAATGTCTTTTTCATATGGCAGAGGACCACATGGAGCTCTAGAATATGATCTACCTGGCCAAGCACTACTACATGTAGTGGCCCTACTAATGGGGTGGTGGTGATGCATGCATGATGATGATGGTTGTATATTTTGAAGTAGCTAGGACTTGATGAGTATTTATGGCAAGGAATGTATGTTATGTGAGGTGGTATATAATAACCCATCACATGATGGTGAATTTGCGGTGGTATGATTACACCATCTTTTAATGAGGTGGTAGGATAACACCATAGTAGCCGGTGCAATCGCTAGTACGATCACACTAGTTGGTAGATTGAACTTATGATGCTTTTTCCTATATGATCATGCATTCTTATGTTGCTTAGGTTGTGTTCTGAACCTTTTTTTTGCCATTCTCTGTTCCTTATGTTTCATATGCTCTGTCTTGGTAGAAATACAATTAGCATGTGGTGTACTACATGAGAGTTCTAGGAGCCTACAAGTGATGGAACGACGTCATCCCACAAGTGACCGGTTACGAGCACAACCTTTAGAAAGGGTATAAGAAAAGAGAGAATGCATAAAAATCTTACTCTGAGTTCTTATCGCAATAGTCTGGCAACTATGTCACTCCAAAGATCGCAGTTAATGGCACTCTGAAGATTTCACTTAATGTTGGATTTATGTCTTAGAGGCAAATAAATAAAGATAGTTTATCACCGCACTCGAATCCCGCCTATGACGAGATCAGCCCACCATCGAGTTCGGCAACCTCACCACACTTGAATCCCACCGGCGGCGCGGTGGGGAAGGCGGGAGGAGACGGTGATTAACCATGCACCGATGGTGGTTGGTTAAGCACATGCCACACGATGGAGTCCATCCAACGCTGATGCACAGTCTGAGACAACGATATTCCCCGGGTGCATTGGACCATTTTCCATATCACAATGCCAAGTTTTCGGAACTTCATAAAAAAAAGGTCGGGAATATTGGGAGAATGGTCCAATTCTAACCCCCGGGCGCGACACAATCTGGTTAGCCCATTTAAATCTGGACGGTTGAGCTTTTTCTGAGCAAAAAATGGAAAAATAAAAGTTTTCGGGCCCCACACAGAATACAGTGGCAACTATAATTTCGCGTCGCACCTGGACAATATAGAGGGCATGTTCGGCGAGCATAATTTCCCAAAAATCGGTGCTAAATGAAAGATGTCTGACTTTTTTCGAAAAGTAGGATAGCCCCCGGGCTCTTCATAGATTGATTGCCCTCACGACATAACCTATCACATAGACCATAAACCCATAATTCAACAAACCAGCAAGGGACTTGACAAAGAGCACCACACTCTTAGCTCGTTCAATCAAAGGTCAAACATGGGACTGACTACCACTTGCAAAGCAGAGCTTGGAGGCAACACTTTTCAACAGGAAAACGACGCAAGAATGTCGTCGTTGCTTGACCTAGCCTTCTCATAGGTTTTAACTCGCAGGAAGTGCCAGGATACATAGTTGCACCGGCCCAGATGTACCGGCTGGGGTTGCAGCTTGCAGATTCCATTTGACCAATTTCCACCCGTGTAGCTCAGAGTCATAGAAACAGTCAATGGTTGTAACTTGTACGTACGTACGAGTAACACGATTCAATGGCTAGCTAGGTAGGCTCGAAGCAAGTATCAAGCGGTAGGCACATCAGGTGCGCTAGCTGGAGCTTCACGACTTGGCTTCTCTCCCAGGAGGAGAAGACGGTGCCATAGATAGATGCCGGAGGTCGACGTCAAAACCAGCCAGGTAGCCAGAGACATGCATAGGGTTGATGCCAAGGTTGACGATAGGGCTGCGGATTTCGTCGATCCATCTCCGGCCGATCGAACAGCCGCCAGCTATCGCATCACCTTTATGCATGATCGGTCGCTTGAGACCACAACATGCTCCAACTTTACACAGTGGTAGGCGTGATTTAGCATTATTGGCGCAAATAATGATACTGTGCCTAACCAATCAAACCCCTCACTCATGTTCGGCTGCGCACATGCACGATCTGAACTTTCTATCGCCGCCGCTGCGGATCACTACGACCAAGATTGAAACATGTTTCGAATCAGTGATCTGCTATTTTTGGCTCTTATGCAGAAGCGGCTCCTGGCCCTGATGGTTTACCTTTGTTTTTTATCGGCATTTCTGGGACTTTGTTAAGGTTGACATTATGAATATGCTTCCCGTCTAAAAAGTATGTTTCAGGATTTCCATGATGGGAAGCTTTGATATTTTTAGATTAAATTTTGCTTTCCTTACTTTAATTCCAAAAGAACCCGATGCCTTTTCTATAAGAAGTTCAGGCAAATTAACTTACTTAATTGTATTTTCGGTCTGTGGAACGAGCCGAGGTGAGAAAAAACGCTTCGAGGCTCCTGCTCTCGCCCCCGCGGGCGACGGCAGGGGCGGAAACCCTAGCCCGTCAAAGCAGCCAGCACCCTCCTCCCCTCCCCTGCCGCCGCCGGCGGGAGCCGCCGGGCAAAGCTCGGGCGGCGCCGGCGGCGGCGGGATCTCCTCTTTCGCGCGCTAGGGAGGCCTCGCGGGGCGGTCGCATCTAGTGGCGAAGATCTTCTCCGTGCTCTTGTCCGGCGGCGCAGCGAGGCTCGGCGGAGCTTCCTTGGCGAGCGTGGTGGCCTCTGGGCGGCGCATCAGCGGAGGGATGCGTCGACGGAGGGGTTTCCTGCCGGCGGCGCAGCCGGCTCGGGCCCGATCTGGGCCTGCTGCGGGCCTGCAGGCCTGGGGCGGGTTTTGGCTGGGCCACGTCTTGGTTCAAGGCGGTGGTTGGCGTGTCCTGCATCGGTGGCAAGTCGCCCCCATCCAAGGCCTGGGCGTTCGGCGGTCTCGGCGGCAGTGGGCGTGAACCGGTTCTTCTCACTGGCCGGCGTCGCGTCGGGCGGCAGGGTGCCTGCTTGCGGTGTGCCGGCCTCTCGCGGTCGGTTTGTGGCTGCAAGAGTCGTCACCTCTTCACTCAGACATCAGCCTGCAGGGGGTTGCCGCTGAGGCTGGCGAGTGCCATGGTTTCGCAGTGGCGGCCATGGTGGTGACGCGCTTCCCACCCGGGAGGCCGTCATGGTTGAGTGTTGAGCCCCTCTGTCTTGCCATCAGTGGCAGAGGACGCTGCTTCCTTCTATTCTGGTGTGCCCTATGGTTCTGCAGATGGCGGCCATGGGTGCGGTCTCCTCTCCGATGCGAGGTGAGCCGTGGCAGCGGTGGTGGTGACTTCTTCTTGCCGGTTGCTGGGCTCCGGTGTCGGGTCCTTGTCGAAGCTTTGTGGCGCGTTGAGGGTGCTCTTAGCGAGAGTGCTCAATGGATGTGTCTCTGCTTGGTGATGCCCTTCGACTCCAGCTGGTGGCACACAGGTGTCGTGGCGTCGTCTCGGCCGCGTGCGACCTTTCGGCAACCCCCTCGATGCAGATGGTGTCGGTGCGTAGGGTGGTCTCGGATGCGCGCTTCTCTTCGATTACGTCGACGGTGCAGTGTCGTTGTTGGGTCTCGGCGATCCAATGCCGTTCGATTACTCCGGCGAGGACTAGAGCTGTGGTGCCCCTCTTGCGTTCCCTGGGGCTTTTCCTTGTGATCGCTGTGCTTGGGTTGCGATGAGTTCTCATCGGCCAACCGCCCCCAGGTTTGTGGGGTGGCCACCTTTTCTCCTCGGTCTTGTGTGTTGTGGGTGTGTTTTTTTTTTCTTTTTCTTCTTCACCCTTGTAACCCCTGTGTACTCTGGTTCATTTGAACCCATCTTGTAGAGGCTGAAAAGCTTCATAGGCACCTTGACTGAATATTTGTTCAGGCTGCCTTATGCCCGCCGTAGTCACAGTCAAAAAAAAAATTGTATTTTCAAAAAAAAATACCAAGATTTTGACTAATAGGCTTGCGTTGATTATAAATGTTATCACTGCTATTAATAAATCTGCTATCATTAAAGGTAGATACATTTTTTAGAGTGTTGTGACCGCTCAGAAAATTATTTTTGGATTTTGTGGTCAAGGCCAAAAGTTAGGGTGTTGTTTTTAAATAAGATCACATATAAGCTTTTACAAAGTATGTCCTGAATTCTTGCGGAACCTGCTTGCTAAAAGGGGGTTTTGGTAAGAAATGGATGGATTTGATCAAATCCATTGTTTTTGGAGGCTCTGTTGGAGTCAAATTAAACAATGTGATAGAGTTTCTTTTTAATTGGTAAAGGTCTGAGACAAGGTGACTCCTTATCACCTCTTCTCTTTGATTAGGTAGTTGACACACTAACTATAATACTAGCCAAGACAGCTAAAGCGGGTTTGATTAGTGGCTTGTGTTCAGATGTTTGCCCAGGTGGTGTCATTTTCCTTATGACACCATCTTATTTGCTGATAATGATGTTAGTTTGGCATCTAATCTTAAATGTGTGCTCACATGTTTCGAACAAGCTTCTTGGGTGCAAGTTAATTATAATAAGAGTGAGCTAATCCCTCTTGGTATGGAGGATCATGAGATTGAGGCTTTCACTCAGGTTTTTGTTGTTCTCGTGGAAAATTCCCAATTAAATATTTAGGAGTTCCTTTACATTTTAAAAAATTAAGGAGAGATGATCTGCAACCCTTAATTGAAAAAGTTCTACAGAAAATTGCTTGTTGGAGGGGCAAATTGTTGTCTTATGCAGCTAGAGTGCTCCTCATTAAAACATATCTTGCTAGCATTCCTGTTTATCCTCTTTCTTTTTTCAAATTTCCCAAGTGGGCTCTTGAGTAGATTAATTCCTAGATGGCCAGTTGCCTGTGGAATGACTTTGAAGGACATATACATTTGTCCAGCTAAAAACTAATATGTAAAAAAAGAATTTGGAGGACTAGGAATTCCTGATTTCGCAAATGTTATTCTTTGTCTCTTGGGTTCCTGGATTAAAAGGTACTCAAGAGATAATTGAAAATTATAATTGATCATAGTTACAACACCCACAACCCCAACATTTTCTGTAGTGACACTGTTGGGGTTTCCCAATCTTTCAAAGGTGTGATGTGGGCAATTAATGCTAGTGTTAAATTTGGATATAGATGGAAAATTGGAAATGGAAACTCTGTCAGGTTTTGGGGTTTTTCAATCTATATATCATATGTAATGAACAAAGGCAAAAAAAATTCGAGAATACACCCTGGGAGGTGTATTGATCGCATAGAAGAAAAAGCCAGAAGGCTCACACCACATCGTTCGTGCTGTCAACAGTGGTGACAGCTCCCCGAGCAAAGTCTAATCTCCATCCCTCCACGAGAAAGGAAAGGGGTCGGGAAAACCGAAAGACTCAGAGCGGAACAACCTAGCTAGACGCCAACTGAGGGACTCCTCCTTGATCCTACCCCTAATCGCTCGAGCCTCCGGTACCGCGCCGTTGAACACCACCTCATTCCGGTGCCTCCAGATGCACCAGAAGACAAGGATAACCGCCGTCCAAAGGTCCCGCCTCAATCCTGGAGGGCAGGTCAAGGAGGACCACCACTGGAGAAGGTCGGTGTCCATGGAGGGAAGCCACTCCATCTTCCCCCACCGAGCTAAGGCCCAAGCCCAGACCTCACGCGTGACCACACAACATAGTAGAAGGTGCTGGATGGACTCCGGCTCTTGGTCGCACAGAGGGCAAGCTGTAGGGTGTGGAAGGCCCAGACCTCACGCGTGACCACACAACCTAGCAGAAGGTGCTGGATGGACTCCGGCTCTTGGTCGCACAGAGGGCAAGCTGCAGGGTGTGGAAGGCCACGACGTTGCAGTCTATCCGCCGTCCAACACCTGTTCCGGGAAGCAAGCCAGGCGAAGAACTTGCAACTGTAGGGTGCCCGCGACCGCCAAATCTGGGAAGCTACCGGCACCACAGTGGTCCGGGCGAAGAAGGCGCCATAGGCCGAATTGGCAGAGTAGACACCATCAGCCGTCCACCGCCAGCGAAAGGTGTCCTCCTGGTCAGGCGAGAGCAGGATATCGGAGATGGCATTCCACAAGAGGAAGAACTCCAGGACCGCGGCAGCCCCCAAATTAGGACCGCAATCACGCAACCACTCTCCACCGAGCCCCTCCTTGACGGAGCGGGAGTTGGCGTGACGCTTGCTGACCAAGGCCGCCAAGTTAGGCGCAATGTCCGCCACCCGCGCCCCGTCAATCCAGCGGTCCTTCCAGAACAGGGCGTCTTCACCGTTGCCCAAGGAGACAACCATGGCCGAATCGGCCAGGGCCCGAGCCAGAGGGGGTACCTTGGGATCAAACTCAGCCCATGCCTTCGCCGGGTCCGTCCGCTGTAGCCAAGCCCACCGACACCGCAGTGCCACATTGAGGAGACAAAGGTTAGGGATGCCTAAACCGCCACACCTCTTGGGAGAGGTCACCTTATCCCATGCCACCAGACAGTGCCCGCCACTGACGTCAGCCCGCCCCTTCCACATGAAACCGCGACACACCTTACCGAGAGCTTGCAAAGTCTTGGGGGGGGGGGGGGACGTCCAGGGACATCATGGCATGGACAGGTAAGGCGCTAAGCGTGGTCTGGACGAGGATGGTCCTTCCACCGCGGTTCAGCAAACGGGCACCCCACTGGGGCAGCCGCGCTCTCCACCACTGACTGAAGCTGAGCTGTCGAAGGCTTGCGCAGACCTAGCGGAAAGCCAAGGTACTGGCAGGGCCAGCCCGCGACGGCCAACGAAGAATAGCGCGTGCCAGCTCCACCTGGTCCGGCCTACACCGGATAGGGTGGACCGAGCTCTTGGCTCGGTTGGTGTGAAGGCCCGAGGCCTTCCCGAAGTCCTCAACCACCGCCGCGCAGGTGTCAAGGTCTAGGCGAGTAGGTTTGAGGAAGATGACCACGTCGTCGGCGTACATGGAGGTGCGTTGCCGGAGGCCACGCGGGGCCAAGTCGGAGAGCAAACCTTCCACCGCAGCCTTCTGGAGCATGAGGTATAAGACCTCCATGACCGAGTCGAAAAGCAGGGGGAAAGAGGGCCCCCCTGCCGCAGCCCACGCTTGTTGTATATAAGGTCCCCCGCTACACCATTCACCAGGACTCGGGTCGAGGCCGTGCTGAGCAGCCCCACCACCATAGAAATCCACTTGGGGCCAAAGCCCAACTTGGTCATAACCTCAAGGAGGAAGGACCAATCCACAGTGTCGAAAGCTTTGGTGATGTCAAGCTTCAACATGATCGTCGGGGCCTTGAGTGCATTCAACCTCCTAGCCGCGGACTGCACGAGTTGGAAGTTGTCATGGAGGCAGCGCCCACGAATGAAGGCGCTCTGATAGGACCCAATGATCTGCCCCATACGCGGCACGAGACGGAAAGAGAGCACCTTGGCCATGAGCTTTGCCACACTCTGAATCAGACTGATGGGCAGGAAATCCTTCACCTCCACGGCATCTGCATGCTTGGGAAGGAGAGAGATGAGGGCCTGGTTGGCCACATGGAGGCCACGACAGTCCCCACTCCACATGGCCTGAAAGGCGTCCATCACGTCGTCCTTGATGATCTCCCAGCAGGCGACATAGAATCTTCCTGTAAACCCATCCGGCCCAGTCGCCTTGTCCAGCTCCTGCGGCTTGACCACATTCCACACTTCCTCCACGGAGAAAGGGCTCTCGAGATCGAACAAGCCATGGTCAGGCATGCCAAGGAAGTCCAAGTCCACCGAGAGGGGACGGTCCGGACAGATCCAAGAAGCTGCTGAAAGAAGGAGTCCACCGCCTTGCCCTTCTCCTCTTGACCGGCTACCAGAGCCCCATCCACCTTGAGGTGGGCAATGAAGTTCTTCCGGCACCTGTGGTTGGCGTGGAGGTGGAAGAACTTGGTGCAGGCGTCACCCTCACTCAACCACGTAACACGGGAGCGCTGGCGCGCAATCGTCCGCTCGAGAGAAGCCAGACCCAACAACTTGCGCTTAAGGAGATTTCGCATCCCGCGCTCACCTTGAGACAAGGGCCGGCTCTCCATAGCCACGTCAAGCTGCAAAATGAGCTCATTCTCCACGAGGATCTGACGCTTGACATTGCCGATGAAACGATCACTCCAGCTGGTCAAAGCCTTCGCCGTCGCAGCGAGCTTGGCCGCCAACCGTTTGAAGGGGTTTTCCTCCACCGGGGTAGAGGACCACGCCCCCCTCACGGTATCGGAAAAACCCTCCGCTTTGGGCCAGAAGGCCTCGAAGCGGAACCGCCTTCCCGTTGGAAGGGGGGCCTCCAGATTGAGGAGCAGCGGACAGTGGTCCGACGTCAATGAGCTGAGGGCGGAGAGGAGCGAGGCCGGGAAGATCATCTCCCAATCCACCGTAGAGAAAACGCGGTCGAGCCTCTCAAGGGTGGCTTGCTCCCTCTCATTAGACCACGTGTAGCGCCTCCCATTGAGGTAGAGCTCCTTGAGCTCCAGGTCGTTGAGGAGCCTACGGAACTTGCCCATCATGCGGCGGTTCAGGTTCATGTTGTTTTTGTCCTAGGCATCCACAATAAGGTTGAAGTCACCGGCTACCGCCCACGGTCCAGGATGGAGGTCGTGCACATCCCGGAGCTCTCTCAGAAATAATAGCTTGTCCGCGTCTGATTGGGGTCCATAGACGCCCGTGAACCACTACCCATCATCACCAGCCCCTCCCACCCGAGCCGTGATGGCATTGGGTGAGAAGTTTCTTCGACCAGTTCTTCTACCTCCTGGCTGCCGGCACCCGAGGTGGCATCCTTCTTGCGTGGAAGTCAGTGGAGGTGACCATCTCCAACCCCAGCTTAAGTTCACTTTTAGAAGAAACTTCAATTCAAGATGGTGAGTAGCTGATATGAGCTGGAAGGGGTTGCTTCTGCTATCTGTTATGACAACAACTGTGACTCTCTAATTTGGCAATACTCTGATAAAGGGGTTTATTCTACCTCTACTTTTTACAGCATTATCAATTTTGGGGGGTGTAGTTCCTGTCTTTATCCCATCTGTTTCGATGCTTCACATACCTCTCACAATGCACATTTTCCTTTGGCTCCTTCCACGGAATAGAATGATGACTAGGAACAATTTAAAGAGAAATATGTGTAAGCCTGAAGATTGCATTTTTTGCACCGATCTAGAATCAATTCATCATTTGTTTTTTGGTTGCGTTGTTGCTAGACAGATTTGGCCTTGCATTTCCAGTTTCTTTAATTTGCATGCTGGAGATTCATGTGAATCTATTGCTAGATTCTGGGTTGCTAATAAGAGGCATGCCCTATTAAATTCAGTTTGTGCTTCGGTGTTATGGAGCATTTGGAAAGTGAGAAATGGCCTAATATTTAATGGGCATCCCTGGTTGGATGTTAAGCAGGTGTGGAGACTGGTTAGAGCATCTCCAGGAGTTCATCCAAATTTGGTCCTCTATATCTCCATATAGAGGATCATCTATAAAGATTCCTTTTTAGATGTCCCTAGTTTTCCAGCAGATCATTCATAACCAGGACATCTATATTCTCTCTCCTATATTTTAATACTATCCTATAACTACCATTTAACAGATTTCCTGACCTCACCTCCTCCAAACCTCACCTCCGCCTCCTCCATCGGCACCGGCGGGGCGACCTCCCTCACCGTCCTCCTCTCACCACGGCCACGCCCCCAACTCTCCTCCGCGGCGGCGCCCCGGACCACAAATCCGTCCGCCCCGCCCCCATGCCCTCCGCCGGCCTCTCGCTCCCCTCGCTTCCTCCCAGCACGGCGCCCGACGGCGGCTCCCTCCCATGCCCTCCGACTCTCTCCTCGTCGCCTGCAGCTTTCGATTCGCGCGGTAGGCGAGCGGAATCGTGTGGTAGGCGAGCGGAATCGCGCGGGAGGCGCGCAGGAGGCGCGCGGGCGAGGGAGCAATGATCCTGGCTTGGTCACCCAGATGTGGAGGACGCACCCAAGAGCTGGATGGACATCTATCGACCCATGTCCATATACATGTGCTGCTGGAGACGGTTTTTTAGACTCGGTCCTCTATATGTCGTATAGATGTCCATTTGGATGATCTCCTGGAGATGCTCTTACTATGCGCGATCAAGGACAATGTGCTGGAGATGGCGGACAAGTTCTGTCTGCACGTCAGGGATATCTTGAAGGGCCCATTGCAGCTGGAAGGTGGGTGAGGTCACCCGCGGCGCCTCCACTGATGATCCAAAATCCCCGGAGCCGAAGAAGGTGGCAGGACCTGGCACCTGGATCTCGCCTTCGTCGGTCGTGGATTATGTTCCCTCCCCGGTCGCCTGTTCCTTTTGCGTCACTCTTGCTGCTGTTTTAGGCTTTGAGTTTTCAGCTTTGGCTGACGATGTTGAATTCTGAACCTGCGGCTCCTGCATTGTTTCATTTCAATAAAATGGGACTGGAACCGTGGTATTTCGTCTATTAAGGAGGATTCCCCGAATATCTAAAATAGAGATGTCCCTGTTGCTATAGAAAAATCAGTCATCTGGCCCCGCTCGTCCCAGATGC
>NC_061514.1:39866868-39911868 GCF_022539505.1 Lolium rigidum | reverse complement strand
CCGCTGTTTCTCTATCTCTGTAGCTTCCATAGTTTCAATCATACTAGTCTGCAACTCTGAAGCCTGAAAATTAAACATGAAAAAAGTTGGCAAAAAAAGCTGATAAGGAACAAACCATTTTCTGGAAATCCAACTTACATCACAACTTATAGTTATATACTTTATGAGACACAATCAGAATGCTTTAACATATGGCATTGAGTTGTCAACTCAGCCTCATGAATCACAATAAACAGTTATGGGAATAGAGCATGAGACAACAATCTAAGAACCAAAATAGACTGCATTAGTCACTGAATAAGTGTCCGCTTAGTCAACTGGAATAAGATCAACCTAGCACGGCAGCAGATATTCATATTACAGTGCTAAAAATGCATAGCAGTAATAGAATAGTGATAGCAAGAGCAAGAGCAAGGCCCATCAACATAATTGGAATTCGATTATTTACCACAATCTACAAACAAGATAAGCCCATTGGCAGGTTGCTTGATACCATTGGTTTTTTTTTCAACACATGCCACCACTGTTAAGATGAGCATAAAGTTGAAGGGAAAAGTCAAATTGAGTCATTCTTGTTTAAATGTCCACATGCTTTGTAATAGATGTACCCATGAAAGCTACTCAAAACTGATCCCGCACACCAAAGGTTTAATAGCATGCATGGACTCCTATAATAATCCAAACTGTGTGAATGCCTCAACCTCACATAGAGTGAATATCTATACTAAGGCTTTATAACACTCTCTTTCAATCTGCTAACTGAGTCATAGAATTGTTATATCAAGGAACATCTCAAACTATACAAGGAAACCTAAACCTAAGTGTCTGCTTGCTAGTTTTGGCTTCTTAGCTCTGACAAAGCACTGCCCCTCCAAGCTATTCAAAGTGATAAGTTCAATAAGATGCATGAACTCCTGTACTAATTCGAGACTTCCGTGAGTCACTCGCGTAGACTTAACATCTATGCTAAAGGCTTAGAACATTCTCTTTCAATGTGCTAAACTGAGCCATGGAGTAGCCATGTCAAAGATGTCTCAAACTACCACGAGGAAACCTAAAATCGACAAGCAGACTCACCTCCTGAGCTTGCTCCTTCTCGCGCATGGCGAGCAGCTTCTCAAGGCTGGTCTTCTCGCCCTCGAGCCTCGCGACGGCCTCCTCCCTCTCCGCGATCGCTCTTGCGGCCATGGCCGCAAGCCGCTCAGCTCGTCGCCGGGTCCTCTCCTCCTCCCTCCGCCTCTCCTCCTCCGAATCGTCGCTGCCGGACCCATCCGAATCCTCATCGCTCCCGCTCCCGCTCTCAGACGGGTCTCCCTTGCCGTCCTCCCCTCGACCCCCCCGATCATCCTCCGCCTTGACCGACCCCGCAGGCTCGCCAGCGGGTCGATCCTGCGCGGAGAGATCCGCCGCGGCGGAGGCGGAGCGGCGGGGCGCGGATGGGGGCGGAGGGGGAGGCTGGGAGTGGCGCCTGGCGGCGAGGCGGAGGCCGAGGGAGGGAAGCGGGGTCGCGGGCGGCGGCCTGCGCGGGGCGGGGGAGTCGAGGAGCGCGGCGGCGGAGGAGGAGGGAGGCTGGTGGAGGGCGGTGAGGTCGGAGGCGGAGGAGGACTTGCCGAGCGTGTCCGCCGCCTGCTGGTCGATCTGCCGGAGAAGAGGAGCGAGGAGGAGTTAGAAGAGGTGGGGAAAGGGGAGAGGGGAGACGGGATGCGGCGGCGCTTGCTTGGTGGAGGAGGGTTTCCGCCGCTTTGAGCTTCGAGGAGATCCAGCCCGCCATGTCGCCGGCGCGTGCGAAACTGCGGCGGCGGCGGCGCGGGTTGGTGGATCCGGCGGGCCCGTAGCTGGTGGACTGCGGAACCGCCGTGCCGGCTAACAGCCAACAGAGCGAAGAGTGTTCGATTGTAGTGCTCGCTAGTCTTTGACACATGGCTACCTAGCTCCCTTCACTTTCAGATTTTTAAAAATTTTAAAACCTCACATGTCATGTTTCCACAAATTATGACGGTACATATATAGATAGATATAAAAAAATCATGTTTAAAAATACGTTGTAGCTTGGGAAATACAAAAAAAGACAAAATCTGACACCTTTTTACCAGGTCTTTTTTGCGTACACTCCTCCTGTACATATCTATCTATATATTTAACGGCGCAATTTTTGAAGACATAGAAGTGTGATGAATTTCAAAACTCTGAAAGTGAAGGGAGCACTTGTGCCCATGTGCACTAAATCCCTTCTACTCACTATCACCAGCCACTGCTCAATTACTCAAATGGTGTTCGGGTTGAATTTGATCGTGTACTAATAATTTGGCAATTTCATTCTTGCAACTTGATCATATATCAATTTCTATTCTTTTAACTTAATCGTACATTGTAAAAAAAAATCTATGAAACTTGTGTATGAATTCCTTGAAAGAAAATTGGTCAGTGATAACAGCAAGCTGATCCAAAAGGCAAAACTTACTTTGAAGATTCAAATCTTCATGGGGCAAACCTTCAGGAATGCTATTCCTACAAGAGATAACATCTATCGGCCATAGTTGCATGGCAATCCGATTTGCTTTTTTTTGTAATCAGGTTAAGTTTTTTAGTCATTTATTTTTCACGTGGTCTGCGGCAAGGGTGATTTGGTGTGTTCTCGCAAATCTTGTGGGTACTTTTTTGTCAGAAACTTTATGGGAGGCAATTTATTGGTTCAACTGCACTTTATGCCTAGAGGCAACAAAAGGTGCATGGTTTGTTTGGCAACCGTGAGTTGTGCTATTTGGACTGTGAGAGACAATTTACCTCTGAGGATTATGTACGGTGACATCAAGGAAAACATGATCGAGGGGACGAGGAAGATGGTGAAGCTTGCTGCTAATGTTGCCAGTTGCCAGAAGCACAAGGGTGTTGATGCCCGTGTTCCTGCCAGAAGAAGTTTTAGTTTCCTGGTCACCAGTTCAAGAGCCTGAGACAACTTGCTTAGTTGGCCTCAATTTTTTATGTACTAGAGTAATAATTTGACAATTTCCCTTGCAGCCTGATTGTATACCAATTTCTATTCTCTTAACTTAATACGTCAACACTAACGGTACACTATATTTCTCCATCTCAAACACGCCGATGTCACACCATCATGGAAGCATTGTGGGGTGATGATTAAGTTAAACTTCGAAAAAACATACTAGCATAGTAAATTGAAACATTCTCCAAAAATATATAGGTTTAATGGATTTAATGATATATATATAATCCCTAGTCATGGCATGGTAAATAAGTCAAAGATTAAGACAACAGATAAAAGAAAAGGTCAAAGATGAGCCCATTAGGTGGAGACTTGATTGGGATCCATATCTCTCATGGACTATGGACCAAACATTACCTTTGTACCGCTCATAACTACAAACATGAAGTGTAGACTTGGTTATTTGTCAAGGACCCTTTCACTATATAAAACTCTCCAAGGGAGGTTGAGTATTTATTCACTTCATACATCAATACAATAAAGAGGAGGGGGTTAGAGTTCCATTTGGACTCTAGTCTCGGATCCGAGGAGTCTTGTTTAACTTGGACCAATGATGTGTGTGGGACCTTGACTTGGCCCTCGGCAAGCCTTGTTCGACTCAGGGTCCATGCTCAACCACTTCGACACTATCCTAACGTAAGATGAAGCCACGCTCCATGGAGGCGGCCCAACCTATTTTTAAATAAAATATCGTTGTATCAACTCTCGCATAGTGTATGGCGGCCTTCATCATAAGGCCAGCGTACACACCCCCTACTAACGATTAAATAGTCGATACTTAACCCCACATATCACTAGAGACACCCGCTAATCATGTGTTGTTCAATTTAAATAACATGGATGATATTCATTCTAAACAATGTTCATATTGCCATTATCTGGAGCATGACTAGTAACAAAAAACTGTGTATGAATCCTTGAAAGAAACTTGGCTAGTGACAACAACAACAAGCTGATCCAAAAGGCAAAACTTACTTTGAAGATTCAAATCTTCATGTGGCAAACGTTTAGGAATGCTATTCTACAAGAGATAACTTATGTTGATGATAGTGGCATGGCAATCCGATTTTCTTCTTTTGCAATCAGAGTGGGAGGCAATTTGTTGGTTCAACTGCTCTTTATACCTAGAGGCAATAAAAAGTGCATGGTTTGTTTGGCTCTAAAAGTAATAAAAATAATAAATAGGTCTTCGCACCACCTAGCGACGAATAACACTACCACGAGGTCGAAGGCGTGCCACTATCCTCGCTCGTCCATCACCGGCCAGAGTTAGGCAAACCTTGTCATAGTAGAAGTTGTTATAGTAGACAGACGAGAAGTCGTCGTGCTAAGATCCCAAAGGACCAAGGCACCACAACATCAACCATTGTCAATGATAACAACCGTAGATCGGAAGAAACTAACCTAAAATCACACCAATGACGGAAGGCCGCCGGAACTATATACACTGATCAAGATGCTGCAATTGGAAACGCGGTAGATAAAAGCATACTATGAACTTTATACCTTTCACATAATGCAGAATGTTGTTAAACATCTATCTCCAATTAATGGTGAAGCAAATAATAAGGGTGAAGAGAAAGATAAAAGACAAAAAAAAACCGCACATTCTCCCCGATTTTGGTGCTTGTATGTAAGGCTATGACGACAATGAAGATTTTGAACAAGCATTTAGCAAAATGAGATGTAAAGTGCATAAGCAAACTTAGTTAGATAGCATCTACAAAATTAAAAAGCTATGCTTAGGTACAAAGAACTATCTTGTACATTTCTCGAAAGCAGTGGAGCATGAGCTACACGCATCGTACATCAGAGTGAGTGAAATCTTCCACTGCTCACGGAGATGCTTCACCACGTGCACTGTCACTTCCTGAATCTCATCGGAGTGAGTGATTCCTTCGTTCTTCCTTGGCAGACAGCTAAAACTTGAAATGTAAATGTTTCACGCTCCAGTCCAATGGAAGAAGCATCCAATGTAAATTTACCTGTATGACTGTATCGGGTTCAGGTTCAGGCCAGGACAAGATACATACCACACCACACCACTGCTCACTCCCCAAATCCTATACGACCTGGGTCGTACCGTTTCCATCGCTGGACCAAATAGATCGTATGACACGTAGCAGAACGCTTCTGGCCACTTATTCCCCACTTCTACTTAATCAAATCCCTAAATCCTGCTCCAGCATCCTCTCACGCATCCTCTCGACGCCGCTGCGATTTCCATGGTCCCTATGTCGTGGATCCGCCGGCGCTCGCCAGTCTCCCTCAACGTCCACGGCCAAGCTCCTCCCCGCCCGGCGGCATCACCAACGTCGCAGCTTCCATGGGCCTGCGGCGAAGCTCCTTCAGGACGCTGCAGCTGGTGGCACTACCGGCGCTCCAGTTAGCCACCAGGACCCTTCGCCACGGACGGCGGCGCCATGCTCCAGCTGCCATAGCCAACCTCTTTCTCGCCCTGCGGTGCACCTCCTTCACGATGTCTTCGCTGGCGGCACCAGGACGGGACTTCATGTGTTTGCTCTGTTTGTTAGGTGCTACCGTTAGATAGTGTTTCAGAGAACCCAACTCAAATAGTTGAGGATAGTGGTGTTTTGTTATTTTCTTCTAAATTTTACTCCCCTCCCCTACTGACATGGGTATACCCTTCGGGTACCCATTATTGGTATACCTGGATCGGCTCGGCCCAATATGGAGAAGGCCCAACAAGGCAACCCGAAGAAGTAGTCGATTAGGACTCTTGTAAAACCCTAGGCTGGTTGCATATATAAAGCTAGCCAGGGCACCCGATAGAGAGAGGCCAACAGATAGACAGAATATAGACAACATAGCTCCGCATATGGCGGCACCATGTAAAGATACATATCATCATATAGTGGATTGCTAGCAGCACGTAGGGATCCTCCACCGAGGGGACCCGAAGCTGGGTACGTCGTGTGCCTAATCTCGCTCCCGGAATCTCCATCGTCGCTCTCTCCCGAAACCCTAGTCTACAATACGTAGGCATTGCCGAGGTGTTCCCTCGTCAATTGGCGCCGACCGTGGGGATCAGCGACGACTGGATTTCGTTATCCGGGCGGGATCCATCGAATTCGTCATCAACTACTTCATCGGCCTTACCGGCAGGATTTTTAGGGTGCGGATTCATCTGGCTGGTTCGCCGGCCGCGCGAAACTTCGTCATCACAAGGCTCCTACACGCATGCAGCTGTGACACCTCGATCCACCACATCTCCGTGACGAGAGCGCGTGCGCTTCTAGCCCAAGCTCTGGAAGCATCCTCTTGGTCTTTCTGTCAAGGAATTGGGTCACGTCAAGGAGATATGGTGCAAGTTTTAATTGGGTGCACATGAAGCAAACTATTTCAAATTGACTACTTTCATGCAACGAGAGATTCCAGATTTATGCGCAACCGAGTGCTAGGCCGATCCAACCCGACATAACCAGTCTCCATCAAGGCGATCGATGGCTGCAGGGCCAAAATTATTCGTCGGCTAGTCACGTGCTATCTGAAGAATCAGACGAGCAATACAAATCGTCCGACTGGTGGATGCAATCATCCCAACAATTGGATCAAGGAAGTAAACACCAAAGCCGTGTTGACCTACTCCGATCCGTCAAGGATCACGCACATCAACAATATACTCTTCATCGACTATTTCTGGCTAGACACCACGCGTCTACATCGACTGTGTCTGCTGCACGACCTTTTTTAGCAACGACTCTGTCGCACTCGATAAAAAGCTAAGTATTCTTCTTCCGAAAGTCAATTATTATTTACTTCCGTTACACCCGAATACTCGGGGGCTGCACCATTACATCATTACAGCAAATTCATCCAATACTCGGGGTTGCGCCATTACATAGCTACCGCAAATACACTCGATTACTCGGTGAATTTATTTTCTTCAGCTTAGTGGATTCTTCGGTTCGGGATATATCTTCCCTGGCTTAGTGGATTTATTTTTCTTCGTCTCAATGGGTTTATCTTCTTCGGCTTAGTGGATCTATATCTCCGGTTCAGCGGATTCATGTATATGGTTATCATTGATTTCTTCTTATATAGTACTACCCGGTGCACTTCCGGATGACTGGATTTATGTTCTTCGGGCTATCACTGGTTCACTTATACAATATTACCCGACGCGTTTCCGGGTCAATGGATTCATCTTCTATGGTTATTACTGGAACTATTTTCAACGGCTCAATGGATTCATCCTCTATGATATCAACGGATTCATCTTTTATGGTTATTACTGGATTCTTCGGGTCAATGGATTCATCTTCTATGGTTATTAATGGAACTATTTTCTTCGGCTCAATGGATTCATCCTCTATGATATTGGCGGATTCATCTTCAATATATGCTTCATGGTTAATGGCGTAATCTTCAATGTGGATTCATCTCAAATACTTCATCTTGGACTCATCTCCAGTGCTTCATTTTTTATGGCGTAATCTTCAATGATTCGATCTTCAAACGAATTCATCTCTAATGGCGTAAATTTTCGGCTGATTCATATTATATTATTGTCAATGGATTCATCCTCAAATGGCTTCACCTTATATGACTCCGCAATTCCGTAAACTTCTTCCGACATTATGGCTAAACACTCGGGGGCTCGACAACAACTTCGCCGTGAGTAACAACGGTGACACGACGTCTAAGCAACAATCATGACATCACCTCAGCAATGCTCGGGGGCTCGGCTATTTCTTCATCAACAATTTCGCGGCATCCACTTTTGCTATTTGATGGTTGCTACTTTGGCGAGATTTCTTATCTACACTCGAAGATTTCATCATGCATCAGCTTCGTCGTGTCCAAAAAGGAGAAAGCCGACGAAATTGTCTACAAAAGAGAACCCGACGAAATTGTCTACAGGGAGAATTCGACGAAATTGTCTTCAAGAAAGGAGGAACCCGACGAATTCAAAAGAGCACCCGACGAAATCTTCTTCAGGGAGGAACCCGACGAAATCTTGAGAGAACCCGACGAAATTTTATTCATGGAGGTCTCGACAAATTATCTCCAAGGAGGTCCCGAAGAATTATCCTCAGGGAGGACCCGAAGAATTGTCCTCAAAGAGGACCCGAAGAAATTTTCCTGAAGAAGGAACTCGACGAAATTTTCAACAAGGAGGAACCCGAAAAAAAAAAAAAAAAAGGTGGACAAATCTTCGGGTCCATTGACTCGTCATTTGTTCCGATCAAGAACATCGGTGATATGCCTGACGACAATATAGAAGAACCAATATATTCGGCTGTCTCATCACGCCCGAGAAAAATATAGAAGAACCCGCAAAATGGGTCATTGCATCAGCCGAACAAGGCACTCGACAATATATTCTCAGAACGCCAAAGTTGCGGTCAATTTCGAATGCCGCAAATTTGCGAAGGTAAGACCCCGGATCCGTTCCGTCGGGCGTGGCATCGCCGAAGACTCGCGCTCTCGCTACTTTTATCCGTATCAACGGATACGAAGAAAAATCCTAACGGACGCGTTAGGTACCCGATAAATATGATCTGGGACTCGACGGAATGGTAAGACCTTAAGCGGCACTCGTCGAAGTTTACACCAGTATCCCGAGATCATGTCCAGGGACGTGATCTTGAAGTAGGTTTTTGCGGATTGCCACTAGAGCAGCTTAACTAGTACCCGATCCGTCGGATGAACTAGCCCCAACTACCATTATCCCTGTACAATATAGAGATCAATGTCAAATAAAAATAGCAATGGCCTGGATTCGATAAAAAGAGGGGCTGCGCCAAGTTCTTTATCGAGTAGTACAACTTGAGCCTATGCCTAGGTGCAAGCACCTGCCCATAGGCTCGGGGGCTACTCTTATCGAGAGCATTGTTCACTCTCCCGACAAGATACAAGAGGAAAAATTATGGGGTCGATTAAAAGCAAGTTGAGCCTACACCCAAGTGCAAACACTTGGCCGTAGCCTCGGGGCTACTCCCATCGGGAGCGCTGGTCGCGCACCCGATAGAAAAATAACTTCGACAAAGATCTACGACAATCAAGCTTTGTAGACTCAACTCGATTCTACGATTCGAGTGGAGCCTACTCCCATCGGGAGTCCATGGATTTCATCAAGTCCTCCGTAAATATAGTTAAGATCTTCATCGAGTAGTACAACTTGAGTCTCATGCCCAAGTGCAAGCACTTGCCCATAGACTCGGGGCTACTCCCATCGGGAGCGTTGCCGCGCACCCGATAATTTCAAGAATCGTCGACATCATCTACGCTACACATGATCTACGACATGGACCTCGCCTTGTATTTCTTCAACTTCGGAGATGGTTATGCTTGGAGTTTCTACGCAAGTCTTCGACTTCCCTATAAACTCGGGGCTATCGACATGGGTATACCCTTCGGGTACCCATTATTGGTATACCTGGATCGGCTCGGCCCAATATGGAGAAGGCCCAACAAGGCAACCCGAAGAAGTAGTCGATTAGGACTCTTGTAAAACCCTAGGCTGGTTGCATATATAAAGCTAGCCAGGGCACCCAGTAGAAGGAGGCGAACAGATAGACAGAATATAGACAACATAGCTCCGCATATGGCGGCACCATGTAAAGATACATATCATCATATAGTGGATTGCTAGCAGCACGTAGGGATCCTCCACCGAGGGGACCCGAAGCTGGGTACGTCGTGTGCCTAATCTCGCTCCCGGAATCTCCATCGTCGCTCTCTCCCGAAACCCTAGTCTACAATACGTAGGCATTGCCGAGGTGTTCCCTCGTCACCTACAGAATGTGATTCTTCGTGTTCTATGAATGAAATTGATGTACTCTCTGTCAATAAAAAGTTGTGGTATTTGACAAATGCACAACATTCGCAAATATTCAGGTAGCAATATTCAGGTAGCAATATTCAGGTAGCAACAAGTAAATAGAAAGCTGACATGCCCAGCTAACTAGCATTAACATCACTGCTGAAACCCAACCCAGATGTACTGGCACCTTCGCCGAAATCTAACTGACGAGCAGCTGTTGTTGTGGCATCTCCATGAACCCCGAACAACAATCTTGTAAATTCTCCATGGATAGGTGGAACAAATGCTGACCGATACTCTCCAAAAGGCACGGTTGTGTATGGATTTGTATTAGCAACCCATTCAGCTTGTAAATCGGGGTCGCTTGCCGTTTCAGGTTCAAGGAATGGGGAAGTGTTCTGTTGATCAACTCGAAGTGGAGCAAGTACTGATTCTTTTGCTGGATGGTTTGAAACTTTTCCTGCAATTGTATGTGTATATAGTACAAGAAATTAGAAAAGTGAAAACCTTGCCACTTATTCACACATGACAGTAAAATTACCTTTTTTCTTGCCTTTCTTTGCTCCTTCTAGAGCATCTTTTGATCTTTTTTCCATCCGAGCCTTCACTCTCTCAGGAGCTTTAAATGGTACCATTGTTTTGGAAATCTCTTCAGTACTTTCAGCGGAGCTTTCAGGGTCCTCAACTTCATCCAACTTTACCTTGCTAAGTAATTCTCCTGCTTCCAAAGCCAATTTATCAATACCATCGTTGAGGTATCTAAGAACCTCCTTTGAAGATTTACACTTCAGTGCAAGTGACATCATCTTTCGAGAAGTATGTGCAAACATGGATTCCAGGCTATCATTGTTATTTAGTTTGGATGTAAATATTTCCTGCTTCGCATATTTTGTCCATCTGTTCAATATGTAATGACTTGGAAGGGTAATAATATTGCAGCAGGTGAAAACCTTATGAATATGCTTGCATAATATACCTACAACATTCAGAACAATTTCATAAGGTAAATCCAAAGATTCTCATATTAAAAAAGTGAGAGAGCATGTATTACATACCTACACAACCATACAGTCTGCATGAACAAGAAATGTCCAAAGTACTTGGGTTAAAAGCCACTATGGCTTCATCATTCTTGTACTGGAAGGATGTCACCTTGTAAGTGCTTATTGTGCCCTCGATGCCTGAGCAAAACACATGACAAACTAAACTGCTTTTTGAATTCCTCTTCAAACTCAGAGTAGAGTGTCCTGGTGTATGATTCAGCTGCAGTCTTCAGCAAAGGTAGGTTAGATAGGCAAAGTACTGGTTCGGTATGGCGTGATTTGTAATCTTCATAAAAGAATGAAGGGTCCTCAACTTGCTTGTTCTTTAAATACTCCATCAGTGTTTGGGCATCATTAGATTCTAAATACTTTCTGCGCTCACTTCGTAAATAGTTGTTGCAATCCATTTGCAAGAAGGGTATACCATCTTTACCATACCATTGCTCACAGAAATCAAATATTTCTGATTGTCTAATGCCCGATGTCCTCATTTGTTTAATCATGTGGCGGTCAGCATCTAAGAGTTGACGCTAAGATCGAAGCATGTGCCTCTTATCTGGACTTACTAGCTGATGATTGTGATCGAGTATGACTTTTTGAACATTCCAAATACCCTCCCGAGTGATGCTGAATTGAACACGAGCCATACAAGCAGTCCTGGAATTAGGTTGTTCTTTCTTGGTTACATGTGTTGGGTGAGTAGCCTTCTCACCTGACTTTCTACAAACAAAATATCTAGAAGATAAAGTTCCATCTGCTCTATACTTTCTGTGACACCTCCTAATGCTGAATCCATTACTCTCAGCATAAAAATTATAGAACTTGTATGCCTCTTCCTCGGACTGAAAACACATCCCAACTCTTGGAATATTTTTTCCAGAGGATGAATTCTGATTATCAGCCTGCAACCAACCACATGTTACTTCAGTTTCAGCTACTGAAAATTATACTGCAGCAAGGTGATGAATTCAGTAAGAGATGATTTGGGAAGAAGGAGGCTGTACGTATTGAGTTTGTATACTGTACTCACCATGGATGGAGGAGATGTGTGCAGAGAGTGTTCCGGCTGCCCGGCTGCCATGTTCGTTCCATGGCTATCCGCCATGATGTCGTCATCTTCCTCCATCTTGATGCGTCGTCACAGTAGAGAAGGGGCAGGAAGATGAATCGCAAGGTAGATGAATGGTCTGGGGACGGTTCAGTTTTCGCAGGATTAGGGATTTGATTAAGGAAAATGCTTTGGATCCGTCGGAGGCTGCTCGCTCCGCAACCTCCGGATCCTGGAACGTCCGATCGATCACCAGGAGACAGCCGTGGGAGGGCCCACCACCGCACGACCTTATCCCTTCGTCGCCCTTCTCCTCCACTCATTCTTCCCCATCTTTTTTCTCTTCCATCTCCCGACATAACCACGCCGCTGGCCGGCATGGACTCCCTCCACCGCAGTGAGGCGCGCCGCTGCTGCCAGGCGCCACCGTGATGCGAGGCGGCGGAGCTCCGATGAGTAGGGCTGCAGATCTCCTAGCTATGGAGCGGCAGAGATCCGAGCAGCGGGTCGGCGGAGCCCGAGCGAAGGCAGGCGGTGGGACCTGCAAGCCACTGCAAAGCTCTGCTGGTGGTGCTGCAAGCGGCGCTGGGGAAGCTGCAAGCGATTCCGGCGGTGCTTCAAACAGTTGCCGTCCGAGCTGCAAATAGACGCCGCGGGAGCTGCAAGCGATTCCGGCGGCAGCGCAAGCGGCGCCGGAAGCCGCAGGTTAGTCCAGCGGTGCCGCAAACGGCCGCCGCCCGAGCTTCAAATGGACGCCGCGGAGCCGCAAGCGATTCCGGCGGTGCCGCAAGCGGCGCCGGAAGCCGCAAGCGATTCCGGCGGTGCCGCAAAGGACGCCGCCCGGGTTGCAACCGGCGTCGCCGGAGCCGCAAACGGCCTTCGCCGGAGCTACGGCGGCATCTTCTCTAGCGGCGATGGAGGCTCGCGAAGGTCCGTCGAGGACGCGCACGCCGCTGCCGCCGACGGCGGTCGTGCCGGGAGCAGCCGGGCTTCCACCGGCGGCGGCGGTGCTGCGAGCCGGGCGGCCGTGGTTCCGCCGGCGGTGGTGATGGGAGCAAGCCCGTGGCGGTGGTGGTGCTGCGAGCTTGGCGGCCAGGGTTCCGCCGGCGGTGGGGGTGTGGCGGAGTCGATGTGTGCTGGTGCTTTTGGTGCTCCTCTGGAGAGACGAGGGGAAAAGGAAGACAGAAAGGGTGGGACCCGCGTACATCTGGTGTTTCTTTTGACTAAAATAGAGGACACGTGTCAAGCTCTCCATCCGGAGGTTCGAAGGCTCGGAGCCTCCGGAGGATTATCAGCGCTTTCCTTTGATTAAGTAGAAGTGGGGAATAAGTGACCAAAAGCTTTGAGATTCGTTCTGCTACGTGTCATACGATCGATTTGGTCCAGCGATGGAAACGGTACGACCCAGGTCGTATATGATTTCCTTCCTCACGCTTCAGCTTCACTGCTACTACTCCGCCACACCACTCAGCTCGAGCTGCATCCTGCCGAGAGTAAAATACTGCTAGTCTACTAGCAACTGACACAAAAAAAAATCCTACTTTAAGGATCTAGGCGCTCGCGGCCGCCGGAGATGGATCGGCAGCACCACCGGCTGGTGACCGGGACGCGGGAGGCGGCGGCGGCGGGAGACGCGCCGCCGTCCTACATCGGCGCCGGCGGCGTGGACGTGGTGTCCCGCGACGCGGCGGCGCAGGCCCTGGGCGCCGTGGTCCAGCTCCACTTCGACAAGACCGTGGAGAAGAAGCGCGGCGCGGACGCGCAGAAGCAGGAGCTGTGGCGCCTCTACCTGGCCTTCCTGCTCGTCCTCTCCGTGCTGCTCTCCGGCGTGGCCACCTCGCCCCCCGCCCGCCTCCAGTGCCGCCACCTCTGGGCGCCCGCGGGGCTGCTCTCCCTCGCGCACCTCGCCTTCTACGCCGCCGTCGCGCACCACCTCCGCTGCCTCAACGGCTTCCGCTACCAGCGCCGCTGCCACAAGCTCACGCTCGCCCTGGCCGCCGACCGCCTGCGGATGCTCAAGTCGGCCGGGGAGGTGGTGGCGGCGGCCGACGTGGAGGTGCCCTACCAGGAGCCGCATCAGGGCTACCTGGGCAAGTTCAGGCGCAGCTGGGCCGTCCACTTCGCCTTCCTCATCGCCACATTTGCGTTCTCCGTCGCCGCCGCGGTCGCCATCCTCTGCTTCTAGGCTCCTCTAGCTCCTCCTCTCTGTTCCTTCACCTTAGGCAAGAAGAACATCTGCCTCTAGGCTCTACCAGTCTAGCTCCGTCTCTACCTCACCATTATTAGCTCTTTCTCGCTTTCTGGTCAGCTTAATTAGCAGCAAAAATTGGATCGATTGATGCGTGTGCCTGTGTTAGAAGAAGAATGTTCTAGTAACAGTTTGAGAACTACTAGATTTGAAGGATCTTAATTGGTGTCACCGTCATGATTGTGACCAACTTTGCTTTCAATCACATCACATCAGTTATATCTTGTCTCCACAGGAGCAGATAGCACTATACAGTAATCAAATTAAAGGAAGCTTCAACAAAATATGGGTCACTCATCATAATTGTGATCACACATGTTCATTTTATTTCGCTTTAGAAACTCAAATTGAATGAATCATGGTTTACATCTTGCTACAACTGTACTGGTACAACACAGCCCCTTCGTTGTCGGAGCTTGCTTGATTGGATAGAGCACTAAAATTTTATCATCAAATTAATACTGAAAAAAATGAAACAACTGATGCGTGGGAAAGCTCTGGATCTCCTCTCAACTCCTGAGCCTCCAGTCCATCATTCTGGGCAAGAGATGAAAGTGTTTCTTGTGAAATTCCCGCCTTCTAGGTCATCACACAGCTGCTAGTGTTGTTGGCAAGCTGCAGAACACCATCCATGCATGAAACAAACAGCAGGATTAGGCGGCCTTGAGGACTGTGCAGAGAGAGTTGTATGCATTGACACAGTGCTTAAACTTCTCCTCGGCAACGGCCTGCAAAGTGCAAACGTATGTATGTAAACAACACATCCTCCGTGAAATCGTCTAAGACTGGATGGCAATGGAGTACAGTGGCTGCGGTGTATATATAGTTATATACTGCTGTTAAACCCGCACAAGAATTGAACTTGTTACCTGTGAAGAGCCCGGGTGTTTGTCGGGGTGCCACCTCAGAGCAGATGCGCGGAAGCTGCACCAATGCAACAAGTAATTCAGGTAAACACCAGCAGGGTGGTACTTGATACAAAATTTGTAACAGTGACAAGACAAACAACAATTTGAGAAGCCATGAGGAAAGGGGAAACAACTCACGCTGTTTTGACATCATCTAGGGTTAGTGGACCACACGCTGGTAATCCAAGGGTGACCCTGTGCGCATGTGAGCCGATGCCGGTTGTTTCACCCATGTCATCGTCGCTTTCGTCTTCGCTATCGCTTGCTACAACTCTTTGTCTTCGTGATTCACCGGTCCGTCTAAATCCAGACGATGAGTCTTTGAAGTGAAAACCCTCCCATGACATATTGGACCAAGTAAAGCCACGCTCCTCACCAAACATGGTTTCAAAAATGTTTTCAGGGTTCACGTAACGGGTCTCGTAGAAAAAATTGTAGAATTTCGCCTTGTCCTTTTTGTCTACAAACAAGAACATGCTCCTCTAAGTGTCATTCATTATGGTATGAATCTGTATGGTCCACAAAACAAATCAATGCTATAACCCGGTATGGCTGCTATAACCCGTGAAACTTCAAGAAAGCACTGCATTGACCAGGAAACCCATAATGTAATGAAATATAATCAGAATTCATGTAGTTGAGTTGTAGGCCGTAGCACTTGTTCGCCAGTATATCCTCATATGTAACTATGTAATATATGCACAGAAGGAATAGCAGACCATGGAAAAAAGCTTGACACAAATCCTATGGGACCACTAGAGTAATATACAATCTACACATAACAATTCGGAAATGCAAAATTACCACATTGATATTTCAAAGGCAGGACACACGAGAAGCAAAATATGCATGAATTGTGCTAAGAGGGAACCATACTCTTTCTTTGATGGTGTACTCCTTGTCCAGACTTTGTTGAACTGTGATCCTGAGGTCTTTTTCTGAAGGTTTTGAATCGTGGAAGATTGTGTGAATTGGCAAAGCTGCCCACACTATCATCCTGGAGGGAACACAAAACTTCAGAAATTATAGCAACAATAAACGGAGGGTGTGTGTTTTTGCCAACTCTTATGAGTCTTATCCTTGCAGATAGAAAATCCAAATGACATCTCAAATAGAAAATTCACCTGTATATGAGGTGTTGACTTTCCATAGAGAAGGTAATCTTTCAGGGCCTTCTTTCCTTCTGCTCGTTTTTGGCGAACAACGTATCTTTCATATTTCTATTGAAGAGTTAACACCGATGAGAAGTTGAGAAATATATTAAAACATCCATAGTGTCGAATGCTACCTAATAATGCTATGGCAGTAATGTGCAACCTATAATGCTTCTACTTTCCATGCGATGAGGCATTTTATAGAACTATATGGGGTGACACTCGGCAATTATGGCATGGTATTCAGGCAATCTTCTCTGGAACTGTTCCAAAATGGCAACCTGACACAGTCAGATGGATGTTAACAGTGGATGGCAAATTTACGGTCAGGTCGATGTACAATAGGATGATTGCACAGAATATTCAGTTTCCACAGAAATTTATGTGGAAAACTAAACTTGCATATCAAGATATTTCTTTGGTTGCCTATTAAGAATAGAATTTTGACAAAAGCTAATCTATTGTAAAGAGGATGGGTAGGACCAAATGCTTGTCAATTTTGTGGATGTCCTGCGACTGTAGATCATCTTTTCCCACATTTCCTGATTCGGTGCATGATTTGTTTGCTATTTGGCTTACCAAATTTAGGGGGCCTGATAAGATGATTATTACTGTATGATTAGCTGCGGTATTTTGAACTATTTGAAAGTCCAACAATGTATGCTTCAATAATAAAAACGTTTAATCAACATGTGAGTATGCATATGATTCGTCGTTGGCTGAATTTGTGGTCCTTATTGGAGACAAAACTTCCAAAGAAAGAGGTAATGAAGTGGCAAAGTGTGGGGTAAAACTGCCCGAACAAGTCACAAGTGAAGTCTCCAAAGCTGATCATGGATGGAGGCCCAGGAAAGGCTGATTACAGGAAATTGAAGAAATATGGAGGATGTACAGAACTGGGAGGAAAATGCATTTGGTTCATATATCAGCTTGCAAAAGGATAGGTTGCTTGCTGCGGTGCTGAATCTTTGTCTTGTTATGAATCTTTAAGAGATGTAATCTTGAGTTCTAGCCAAGAGGAGGATGTTTATCCCGTCGCACTTAATCGGTTTTTTTCTTTTTTTTCTTTTCAGTTCTAGTAGATACCTGTAACAAAGGCTATTTGGTTTCTCATAATGGAAATCGGATAGGAGACTCTCTTTCATAAATAAAACTGCTGACCTGACATTCTGAAGTCCCAAGTATGTTTGACACTAACTGAAATTATACTGACCACAGAGCGTGCTAGTTCCTATCTTGCATTTGCATTAGGCTAAGGCATCAAGTTAAACTGCTGATTTGAGCATCTGGACTTCAGGTATGTTTGACATTGATGACCCTCATGTTCCAAATCAGATAACAGTTGACAAGGCATACCTTGGATAGTTTCCGTTCTCCATGCTCATGCTGCACAATGAATTGGCAGAAGGAAATTCATGTTAACATGCAACATACACATGTATGGAAAGAGAAGAACAGAAGTGATAAAATGTCAAATGTTCATGTATCGAGTCCTTGGCATGTTATAACTATTTAAAATGGTACGGAATTCAAATACAGCAGTTTAGTTCATAAAGACAAATCGGATGTGTGACATGTAACTCACGGAGGTTCATCATTCATACTCAACCTACTGAAACCCATCGGACATAATCACTAAGATGTTGGTGGTTCAATACTATTCAAAATTGGGAGTTTTAAGTGTTCATTACTGGTCTCAGGATCGTGCTCAGATGGTTAGTTTCAGAATCAAAATTGCGTGTTGCAGAATATATAAGCATCTAACCGCAGCAGTGGTATGCAGGTATGTAGCTACCAGCCAGCTACCAAAACGAAATCCAAACTAGCACAATCGAGCAGTTGTATGGACAAGAAAGCCAACAATTATCATCAAACCATGCCAACTTTGATGTTGTTCCTGTGGCGCATGTAAGCACATTTCACACACGGTGATCGATCGCGGAAACCAATTTGACCATCGCATATGCTCCGCCCCATCCTTATCCATGCCTAACAAGAAGGGGACTCCCTACAAATGGAAAGGGGGGAGGGAATTCAGGCGGTCAGACCTTGCAATCCCACTTGGATTTCCACTTGGCGGGCGAGACGGGCGTGGAGTGGAACGAAGCCGCGGCGCAGAGGTGGCCTCGCAGGCTCTTGCTCCACGAGGCGGCGGCCTGCATCGCTCCGCCCCCCGCCGGCGGAGGACGAATCTCCGGTTCCCGTAGCGCCGAAGAGAGGGAGAAATGGCGATCTCCGGTGGCGTGCTCTTCCGCCTCCTAGGATTCGCCTCCCCCGCTGGAATTTTTAGGCAAAGACGGCACCTTTTCTTCCCCGTCTCTCTCGCCGGCGGCCGCTTTTTTTGTTTTTTTTTTTTTTTGGTTTGGTTTGGTCCTACTACGCCACGCACCTGTGAGAGAAAGCTGAATATGGGCCCGAGGGAAGGCTCATGAGCAAATGAATGACATAGCCCAGGGGCCGACTCGACATTTTCCAGGCCCGGCCCGTATAATTCTTTGAAGACGGAGGTACCTTCCAAGATTAGAGTTCTTATCTGGCGATTGGCACAACAGGCTCTCCCAATTCTATAGTTGCATCAAGCTCGTGTTCTTTATGTGGCGCAGCTGATTCTTGGAGGCACTCCCTACTAGAATGTAACATGGCTTTGAGTGTATGGCACTCTCCGATCAGGAGATGGTTGAACATATGAATTCCGTGGGGGAGCCAAGTGCTAAGACCTGGATTTTCCGACTAATTGGGACGATATCGCATGTGCAGTTCACGAGGATGGACGATATGGACTGCAAGACGCAAGGCAGTCCGTGAAGATAACTTCAAGATCCCCTTGTCGACTCATGGCTTCATAAACTTATACCCTGATCATCTCAAATCCACGGTGAGCCCAGCTGCCCCGGCCCCCATCCGAAACCTGCTTGACAAGCGAGCTAGATAGATCCCTCCACCACATGCAATACCGAAAATTAATGTCGATGCAGCTGTGGAAAAGAATGACAACCGAGGTGTGGCAACAACTTTTTGTCATGCCAATAATGGATTATATTTGGGAGCTTTAGCAATGGTTTTTCCAGGAATCAATGATCCATCTATTCTTGACACCCTAGCAGTCCGGTTTTCATCGCATCTGATTGCAAGTCGGTCATTAATGATATCATGGAGGGCACTCTGGGACATAATGGCTCTATTATCTTGGAGATCAAGCATCGGTCAACAAGTTTTCATGGGGTGCTCCTTTGCCCATGAAGACCGAGCTTCAAACTCTGAAGCACACAATCTAGCCAGGCATATGATTTCTTTTGGAGTGGGACGCCACCTGTGGCTTGATAATCCCTACTCTAACTCTATTCCTTTAAACATTATTGATGATTAATAAATCCTAGTAGTCATAAAAAAAGTTGCGTGAGTTAGAGTTAAATCTATTGAACACCTAAGTATAAGGGTGTTCTCAGAAAAACCCTTAAGTATAAGGTTTCATCCGTAAACTCTTAAATATCAAAAAAAATAGAAAAGGATTTAATAGACACATATAAGGGATTGACAAGCCCTCCGTCCCATATTAGGTATCATTGATTTGGTATAAAGTCCAACTGAGTGTTGCCCATTGAGTAGCCCTCCTTGGCCAAGGTTCTGACAAAAATGAATTTTTCAATCTTCTCTTGTAACCTCATGCGCCACCGAAATGCTATGGATTTTTTTGTCTTTTTGCCTGGTTATGCGAGATCATTGCATCCTCCTCTTATCTTTACAAAGGAGTTCATTTGCTCAATCATAATTTTATGTATTTCCCGGCAGCCGGCATTCGTACTCGTAAGTTCTTTAGAACATTTTTTGAATAAAGGTTGTGTACATCTATTGATACAGAGTCTAGGGTTTCTTCCCTTTTAAAGAAGTAAATAATTTCTTCTAGTCTTTTTTTTAGATAAAAGGGAGTCACACCCGATTTCATTAAGGAAACCAACAAGCTACAAAGTATCAGCATACAATTTCTTCTAGTCTGCCACATGACTTCTCAAACTCTCTTGTGACTTAACCAATTTTCTTTCGTATAGATTTGCAGGGACTGGAGTAGTAGGGATTGTAGTCAGTAGAGCATGTTTGGTTCGAAGCAAGTCCATAAGATTTTTTTTAGGTTTATTTGTACTGCTATTGATGATTATTGTTAAATTGGCTGATTTTTTGCAAAAAAAAGTCCATAACAATTTTGAAATTCTATTTCTAAGAATTTATTTCTATAGAACTTGTTCGGTTTGTAGACTAAAAACCATATAATTTTTCCTATGGTCTACCTTGCACTCAATTTCGTAGTAAACTTTTCGTTAGGTCTTACCTCATAGGGATTTTCCTTTGTCTCAATGATAACTATGACAAACACCTATTTCTAACACAATTCTTATGTTTTTTCTGTAATGCAACCAAACCTACTGATACAGAATCATGCGTTTATGTTTTCTCCGATCGATCCAAAACCGCAATGGAGTACTACCAGCGTGCAAGCAGACGGTGCATGCCTTTCCAGCCAAGAACTTATCCTCAGATTGTTTAAGATGGAGTGTGCGCAAAAATAAGGACCGAACCGTTTTTCTCTCGCTCTGGCGATTATGAGGGCGATCTAGGGTTTTACCGCTGCCGCCGCCGGCGGCCGGTCCTTCCGATCATTGACGAGGTGTGCTAATTCCTGTCCCCGTCTAGGGTCTTTGTCCTCCCCTGGATTCGGTCCAGTGGTGAGTTTTTCCTTCCTCCCGCGGTATCCTACCAGCGGTGAGTTTCGTTATTCAGATTTCGGTTTTGGTTGATTGAGGGTGACGTGATCTGGTTGTTGTGCGGTACTGCTTTGGATACGTGCCATCAGTTCCCTAAGGGCTTGTCTGTAGTTCTGGCTATGATTGACGACGTGATCTGCAACAAGGAGTACGATCTGTCGGTCGATTGGTGATCAGTTGACTGTTTGTGCGAGAAGACGATCAATTCTGGCGGGCTCCATGTAGGAGCTTCGATGTGCCTAATGGATTCCTTCATCTGGAACTGTCGGGGTGGGGGGAACCGCCGGACAGTTCGTGAGGCACAGAATCTGTGCCAAAAGCATAACCCTGGTCTCGTTTTTCTATGTGAAACGAGGCAAACGGAAGAACGGATGAAGTCCATGTGCGCTCGGCTAGGTTTGAAGGGTTTTGCAGCCGTAGGCAGTGATGGACGAAGTGGCGGGATTGCTTTGTTCTGGCATGAATCATTATTGGTGGAGGTGCTGGGAAAAGGTAGTAGATATATTGATGTATGTGTGAAGGATGGACATAACGCTGATCCTTGGAGAGCCACTTTTGTATATGGTGAACCACGTGTGGAGAATCGTCATCTCATGTGGGAGCTCCTAGGACAACTGAAGAATGTTTCGCCACATCCGTGGGTGGTGACAGGGGATTTCAATGAAGCAATGTGGCAACATGAGCATTGCTCTCAACGAGCTAGACCGGAGGGGCAAATGAGAGAGTTCAGAGAAGCACTTCAGGCCTATGAACTTACTGACATAGGATTCAAGGGTTTTCCATATAAGTTTGATAATCGACAGCAGGGTGAGCGGAATGTGAAAGTCCGTCTTGACCGAGCATGTGCAGATATGGAATGGAGAAATCGTTTTCCAATGGCGGAGGTAGAGCATCTGGTGTCCTCTAGATCGGACCATGTGCCCCTGCTGCTCCATCCTGGCCAAGGAGATGTAAGGCCTCCTAAACGGACCATGCGATATGAAATAATGTGGGAGAGAGAGTCTACCCTCTCGGAAGTAATCTCTAATGCTTGGGGAAATGTGAGAAGAGAAGGAGATCTGGGTGAGGTGGCATGCTCACTAAAACAGGTCATGGCTGAACTGAATGAATGGAGTAAGCAGAAATTTGGACATGTTCGTCGTGAGCTGGAAGAGTTGCGGGGAGAATTGGCAGCTTTGAATCAAGCAAATGCTGCCCGGGAGGTGATCCGGCTGAAAATGGAAAGGATGGATGAGCTTTTGTATAGAGAGGAGATGTTGTGGCTTCAAAGAAGCAGAATCTCATGGCTGAAAGAAGGAGACAGGAACACGAAATACTTCCATCAGAAGGCAGTGTGGCGAGCACGGAAAAATCACGTGAAGAGTTTGAAACAAACAGATGGATCGGTGTGTACTACACCTTCAGAGATGGAAAGAATGGCGTCTTCCTATTTCAAGGAATTATATACGAAAGACCCAACCCTTGATCCACATGTAATACTAGACCTGTTGGAATGAAGGGTAACGGGGGAGATGAATGATATGCTGACGAAGGAGTTTTCTGATGATGAGATTAGTGATGCCCTCTTTCAGATAGGGCCTTTGAAAGCCCCGGGTGTTGATGGCTTGCCGGCACGTTTTTACCAGAGGAATTGGGCCCTGTTAAAAGGGGATATAATCAAGGCGATAAAGTGCTTTTTTGCAACGGGGGAAATGCCTCAGGGAGTAAATGATACGGTAATTGTTCTCATCCCAAAGAACGACAACCGAAAAGTATGAAGGATTTTAGACCGATCTCATTATGCAATGTGCTATATAAAATCGCGTCCAAATGCATGGTCAATCGAATGAGACATACACTTGATGAGTTGATTTCAGAATGCCAGAGTGCGTTCGTCCCGGGGAGGTTGATAACTGATAATGCAGTGGTGGTTTTTGAAGTGTTGCATCATATCCAGCAAGAACAGAATCCAGACACAGCTAGCTGTGCATACAAATTAGACTTATCTAAGGCGTATGATGGGGTGGACTGGACTTTTCTTGAGCAAGCACTGCTAAGGGTTGGTTTCTCGGCAACTTAGGTCAGGTGGATTATGCAATGTGTAACAACGGTACGCTTCGCTGTCAAGTTCAATGGGAAAGTTTTAGACTGGTTCTCTCCATCACGAGGACTACGACAAGGTGATCCGTTATCACCTTTTCTTTTCCTCTTTGTTGCTGATTCGTTGACAAGCCTGATATAGGAAGCAGTTCGAAATAAGGGGCTAAAACCGGTGATCTTATGCCGGTCAGCGCCAGCCATATCGCATCTGCTATTTGCGGATGATACGCTGATGTTCCTAAAAGCAACAGCAGAACAGGCGAATTTGGTAAAGGAGATTCTAACGAGATATGCTCAAGGTACTGGACAACTTTTAAACCCGGAGAAATGCAGGGCTTTCTTTGGGGATGCTTGCACAGAAGAGGCTTAGGAGGTGGTCAGAGATATTCTGCAGGTGCAAGCAGACCACTTTGAAGATAAATATTTGGGCTTACCGGTACCTGAAGGCCGTATACACCGTGGAAGATTACAGTCTCTAATAGAACGCCTTTGTAAAAGAATGGTGGACTGGGGAGACAAGCTGATGTCGACGGTGGCGAAGGATACTTTGATCAAGGCAATTGCACAGGCGATTCCAACATATATTATGGGAGTTTTTAAACTGCCCATGTCTGTATGTGATGATCTCACAAAGTTGATTCGAAGCTATTGGTGGGGGGTCGAAGATGGAGGGCACAAGACCCACTGGGTTGCATGGGAAAAAAATGATACGCCCAAAGAACCGAGGAGGTCTAGGCTTTCGTGATATGAGGGTCTTCAACCAAGCTCTTCTGGCTAGGCAAGCATGGAGATTGCTGGAGAGACCGAACAACTTGTGTGCCCGTCTGCTTAAAGCCAAATACTACAAAAGTGGAAGCTTGCTAGATACGGTATTTCCTGTTAAGAGAGAGGATTTATTGCCACCGGGTGGTACTGCCCCCTCCCTGATTGCTGTCAGATGTATCGTTGGAGATTCGTGCTTCTGTACCTGTCAGGCAAGGCCATGCAGTTTAATCTCGACGAGCCGTGCTATAAATTGTTAATATCCTAATTAGCAGCTCTCTGTGTCAGTGATACCCAGGAACCCGCAGCGGGTGACCCGCCACGACGACCGGCTCTGACAGCTGTGGCACGTGAAATAAATAGCGTGGATATAACTACTGCGATGAGTACTGTCCACTGCAGCATGGCCGGTTCTGTTCAGCATGCAGCTCGTTTCATGCATGTCTACTAGTATCATGTTCGGTATACCGGGAACGTGGTGCTTCTCTATATGATTCGTCACAATCTAGTTATTGCTTCATAGAAAACGTATCAGCCCCTACACAGACTATGTACAAGCTAGCTCAAATTCGGGCATTTCTCTATCTCTAGTACTAAGGGCATCTCCAATGGGTGACGAAAATGGACGATTCACGTCCATTTACCAACCGCCCGGATTGAAAATTCGTCTGTTCCAGCGGCCCGACGCATAGTGTTCGATTCGTCTACCGAGGCGTAAACATGGTCTAAATATGTGGTATTTTTGCCCTGCGTGGATGTTGCGCGGACGCAAAGGTTGTCCACACGCTTCTCGCACGGGTCCGTCTGACAGCGGCACAAATGCTTCGTCTTCAGCACGGCATAACTTACGGGTTGCGCGCTGCAGCTTTTCAGGGCCGCGTTAATGGCGCGCCTCAGCTTGCGCGACCGTGCGCTGGTGGGCGGCGTGCGCTGGTGACCCAGCCACCGGACATTAGTAAGGAGGAGGCCATTGCCATGGCACTGGTCAATAGTGAGCGTCGACGAGCTCAACAGCTCGCTATGTGGGACGGGCTCGCCATCCAGCTTCACGAGTTGGCGCTCGCGCAGGGGAGGTCGGTGACTCCTCCGACCACGCCGACGCGTTCGGATGACCGTGCACCGACTCCTGCTCCTTCAACGGCCTGGGATCCGTGGCCACCTTCACCACAGCCTCATGTGTCGCTGAAGACCTGGCTGCAGTTGTCATAGGCTGCCCTTCCTCCTCCATCGCCGACGTACCAGCTTCCATGTCCGACGCCGGAGTTCATCGACCTCGTCAGCGATGACGAGCAGTAGCCCATAGCTAGGTTTTAGCAGGCTTTGCTGGCCATTTTTTTAGTTTTCTTATGTTTTTTTATTAATGTAAATTATGGGTTTATGAATGGGAAAAAAATTATACATCAGCCCGTTGGGACACCCCTAGACGCAAACGGATGCGCGGTCGATTTTGACCATTCGACCCGACGCAAATGGACGCGATGCGTCCGTTTTAGTGTTCAAAATGTGTCGCCATACCATAAGATCGTATCGTTGTATGTCGTGGCCAAGAGGCTTCCGATGTCCGTTCTAGTGTTGTAATCTCAGTTCTATCATGCTCATTTTGTCTCCATGCAAGTGCTTACTCTGCCACAAATATTTTTTCCATTTAATATGAACTCACACAGCTTGCCCCAGGTCTGTTAACAACGCTCATAGGTTGCACAGTCTTGTTGCACCCCCATATCTTTTTTTTGTCATACCCATGTTGTCTGCACACTGCCCACAATGCTCGATGAATTGTGCCATGCATGCGTCGCTGCCACGGACGCGTTTGGCGTTTCATGGCCAGATGCACATGCTTGCTGCGAGATGATTTCTGAACCGAGCTACTGCGAGTTTCATCAACGCCTGGATTTTGTACAAGCAGGTATTGCTGTCTCTTCCTATATTTACAGTTTGATATCCAGCTGAAATAACCCAGTCGGTATGCTTGCACACTATATGCATGCCTTGTCGGCCCGTCTTTAACTGGGCTGACCGGTGTCTGCACACCCTCCTGCCGCAATGTGCCACTTTCCTGAACAATATGCTGCACACCAGTCAGGAGATTTGCAGAGCCTCTGTTAATTAGAGTATATCGTTGATCCAAACTCTTGCATGCAACACAAATCACAGAGCTCCATCAGACGGCAGCGGCAGGGGTGGCATTGCCACCGGGTGGCAACAACCAATATTGCTTCCTGTTAATGCTTCACCAGTGTGGAAAGGAATTGAATATGGTCTGGAATTATTGAAAAAAGGTGTCATATGGAGAATTGGGAATGGAGAAACAGTTAAGGTATGGAGGGATCCTTGGATACCACGTGCTTCGGGGTCACGCAAACCATTATCACCAAGAGGAACTTGTCGTCTACAAAGAGTTGAACAATTCCTACGGTTGGATGGTTCGTGGAATGAAGATTTACTGAATGAGTATATGATCCCTGCGGATGTGGAGGAAATCCTAAACATACGAGTGTCCCCAAGACATGATCGTGATTTTGTGGCTTGGAATTTGGAGAAAACGGGGCTCTTTACAGTCCGGAGTGCTTACCATCTGGGTGTGGAAGAAAAACTGCGGCCACAAGGTGATGTATCCACAAGCTCTAGACCGAGTGGAGATCGACCTGTGTGGAAGATGTTTTGGAAAATTAAAGTTCCTCAAAAAGTGAAATTCTGTGCTTGGAAAATGCTTGTGGGGGGGTTTACCAACAAGGGAAACAAAATAGCATAAGCATATGGAGGTGGACAGTATGTGCCAAAGGTGTGGATGTGTAGAGGAGGATGGTTTCCATGCAGTAGTATTATGCCCACGAGCTGCGGCACTGTGGGATGCAATGAAAGAAGTCTGGGACATACCGGAGAAAGAACAACTAATGCATACAGGACCGGAATGGTTGTTTGATCTTCTGGTGACTCTGGATGACGACGCAAGAGCACGGGTGTTGATGATCATATGGAGGAACTGGCATAACCGCAATGAGATAATCCATGGGAAGAAAGAGGCTCCTTTAGAAGCTTCACGGTTATTCCTTCAGAGTTATATGAATTCTCTACTGCTCATTGATGCGAATGATGGTAAGGACATACTGAAAGGAAAATCAGTCATCTCAAAAACAATGAAGAAGAAGGGGCGAGGCAGTTACAGACGAACCCATGAAATAGCTCAATGGCCAAAACCACCAGATGGATGGCTTGCTGTCTCCTCGAAACAGGCTTTCGCCCCGCTTTATAAATAAAGCAACCACAAGCATACATAGTTCAGATACAACACACAGCACACACACCCCACATCAATAGTCTGTTGGGGCAAGCACACCACACACACACGAGATAGACGATACAACACCCCACACAAGAGGTGCACTCAGAGGCTGGACGGTGTAGATATGCGACGTGCAGCCGCAAGAAGATCCTCCAGCATGCCGTCCAATGGCTTGCTGTCTCGGTTGATGGCTCTTTCGATCCGGTGCAGAAGGAGGCCGAGACGGCTGCAATTATACGTGATGGTAGAGGTGATTTTGTGCTGGCCTCATGCACATTTTTCAACCGCTGCCGAGATGCCCTGGAAGCTGAAACACTGGCTTTTAGAGAAGGAATTGGGATTGCATTGGCTTACACGGCTCAGCCTTTGGTCATCCAAACGGATTGTGCAAACCTTGCAAAAGCTTTGAAGGAAGGAAACATGGACAAATCGCATATTGGACACCTGGTTAAAGACATCAAGGAGACTTTGGAGGGGGAGAGAGAGCTTATTATAGAAGTGATTCAGAGAACAACAAATAGGGTTGCAGATCGACTAGCTTATATAGCGAGAGGTGAGCATCAAACCGACTTGTGGTTGCAGGATGCTCCTGACGCTCTAGTAGACATTCTGGCTACTGATTGTAATCCTATTTCCAATTAATAAAGCTCCATATTGATCGCAAAAAAAAGAAGATGGAGTGTGCGCTTTGGAGCCGACATGAACGCACGTACTGCACATGCGGTTTACTGGCAGTAATCATGATTCCCAACTCCCAAGTATGGCAGATGATGCTCGCCTCTCCCGAGCAACCACGGTTGTTAACTCACACCAATATCATGGCGGATCTCAATGCTGGACCCTGCCAAAACTCACTATATTAGCCTGTGGGCGGTTCACGGTTGTACTAGGCCAGAAGCGAAAGGAGGGAACCACGAGCACTGAACACACACTGAGAAAGCGCAGCCAGGACGATGGCCCTTCTCCTGCTGCTTCACGTGGTCCTGGTGGCGGCGGCGGCGAAAGCTCCGGCGGCGCAGGCGTGGGGAGTGGAGGGACACTACATGGTCTGCAAGATCGCCGAGGTACGTGCGTGAACCACCGACCCAGCACTAGCGTTTGTCCTAAACTGTACTGAGATTTCTCGTGCAGAGTTACCTGACGAGGGAGGCGTCGACGGCTGTGAAGGGGCTGCTGCCGGAATCCGCCGGCGGTGAGCTCGCGGCGGTGTGCTCGTGGCCTGACACCGAGCGGCGCCAGAACCCGTGGTCGGCCCCTCTGCACTTCGCAGACACCCCGGGAGACTGCAAGTTCAGCTACGCCAGTACGTGAACCTTTCGCCCTCACTACAGGAATCTCTACCTATGCCGACGGCCTCCGGCCCTCGGCGTACCACAGCCTAGCCCTCGACGTACGGTACGCCGACGGGGACCCTCGGCGTAGCTCCTCGGGCAAGGTTGGCCTCGGCAGAAGCCACGTGGCCCTCGGCGTATCAGCGACCGTCGGCGTAGAACGAGAGGGCCGAGGGCCAGGCCACCCGTCGGCGTACTAGCGCTCGGCGTAGCACGCTAACGGGCGCCGTCGTGCTGACGGCCGTTACGGCTACGCCGAGGGGGCAGCCGTCGGCGTACCGCGCCACGCGTCGCATACTGGCGAGCTGCGCTGCACGCTACGCCGAGGGGCGCGGCCGTCGGCGTACACCGCCACGCGGCGCGTCCTGGCGAGCTGCGCTGCACGCTACGCCGAGGGGCGCGGCCGTCGGCGTACACTGCCACGCGGCGCGTCCTGGCGGGCCGTGGCGCATCCTACGCCGAGGGGGTGGCCGTCGGCGTAGACTACCACGCGTCGCGCCCCTGTTTCACTCGGCGCTACCCCGAGGGGGAAGCCGTCGGCGTAGAGGGTGCCATATGGTTCATGTCGACGCTACCCCGAGGGGGAACCCGTCGGCGTAGAGATGACCATTTTTTCTTTTTTTTGCTGGTTTGGTTGTTTCCCAGGATTAGCAGCACATTAAATCACAAATTAATTCACACGAAATAGAGTAAGTGCAAATAGACATAACACGAAGTTCAAGTCTCATAACATAGTTGCGGATACATAGTCGTAGTCTCATAACATAGGTACAAGTGTCATAGTGTCATAGTGCGGATACATAAGTAGCTACTATGGGACTACTAGAGGAGCTCGTCGCCGCTAAACACCGGCCCGGGCCGATTCCTTCCGGTAGAAGCTGCGGAAGAACCACCGGGAGAAGGACCGGGAGAAGTACGGGAGAAGTACCGGGTGTAGCACCGGGAGAAGGACCACCATGATGAACCGGTGTCATGTCCCTCCCACCACCCTGGTTTCCGGAACATCCCGTTCCCTACACACATGTTCCCGAGATGTTAGCAATTTGCGAGGCAAAGGAAAGCCGTAGTATTCGGTTTGGCGAAGAACTTACCGTTGTTCTCCCATAGTACTCCGCAGCGAAATTTTCCTTCGATGGCATGTTTGGCGCCGGCCCCGGAAAGGGAGGCATCGGCCCTAAATCCGTTGTCCGTCCGAGCTTTGATTGCCCACAAACGACGCCTGCAAGATAGTTTACATGTCGGTCTTTGCGAAATGAAGCATCAAACTAGGGGAAAGTGGGACTTGTCATCATTTGCGAAAACAAAGGTTGGAACTTACATGTATATATGCCATGTACTCCATGAACTGCTGTCTGGTGCTTGGTTGAAGGCCACCTGATATTCTTGATGAGCGGCCACGTAGGCCGCCTCGAAGTCGAGCTACAATTTCACAAATTCATGTCTCGTTAGCACTTAGCAATGTATGAACGAAAGTCGGAAAGAGGATGGAAATGAGGGAAACTTACGTCGTATGCGGGTTGCCGAGCCCGGCGACGAGGCGGGAGAGGGGGCTGTCCTTGGTGAGTCCCGCCTTGAGACGCGTGAAGGTCGTGGTGAGGGTATGCTTGACGGCCTTGTTCGGCATGGCGAGACGGCCATGCGGCAACCCTCCGGACGACGGGACCAACGACTCCTCGTCGACCTCCGCGCTCATGGGGTCATCCACCTCCGGGTGACGATGTCTCACCATCTCGCGGTAGTTCTCGACGTCCTCGGCGTAGGTGCCGAAGTACTCGGGGAGCGAGGGCCGAGGCTGCGAGAGATCGGGCTTCTTAAGCCGCATCTTGTTGTATATCTCGAGGTCGGACATCTCCTCCTCGGGCCCTAACGCGGCCCTCTCGCATCGCGAAAGGAAATGTTGTGAGTACCAACTTTGAACCCGACGGAAAATAAAATGTATACATACCGTCTTCCCCTTGTAGCGCTCGTAGCCGAGGTTTCCCCCACGGTGTGTGCCACCGTCGCCTCGGTTCTCCGTGTTCCGCCTCGCCACGGCCGCAAAGTCCTCGTCCATCTTGAGCCACCTCGTCCTAACCATCTCCTCCCATGCCTCGGCATGCGGCTCGGCCCAATCGGGGATAACCCGAAAATGCAATACTCAACTCAATCTAATGCAATTGCAACTTAGTAGCAATGTAGAATCTCATTGACATTTTACTCACCGACATGTAGTCCTCCACCGTCATCTCGTACTCGGCCTTAGCATTCTTACCGACAATGTCCAAGCCTCGGACCCTCTCGCCTCTCTGTGCCCAAAAGTGACCCGTGGACGTGATCCTTTGGTTGTACCACACCTGCGGTGTCAACCTCTCACAAGTCGCCCGCAAAGTCCTGTTCGCGGCCGTCTCCTCAACCTCGGGCGCCACACGATAAAAACACTTCAATCATGCAAAAAAACAATTGTGAGAGTCATGAGTTAGAACATTGGGGTCATCAAATATGAACGAAGCTCGAGAAAATATGTCTTACCCAAAACTTTCTCATCACGGCCTCAGCAGCCGTCGGGAAGCCTACGCTGTGGGCACTCTCGTAGTCCGTCCAAGTAGTGGCTAGCTTCTTCTCGCCAGCTCGGGACAGTCCCGAGGGGATAGTACTTGCCCGGCCAGTAACTTCCTAAGCAAAGCTCCAATCATGCCGCTAGGCTGGCGCCCCTTGACCCCCGGAGGAAATTTCCAATTGCTGCACATGAAAATCAAACATTAGCACATGAAAATCAAACATTAGTACATGAAAATCGAAATTGCCAAATTAGTACACTTACTCAGGGCCAGCAGGAATAATAAGGGCCTTCGCCTCATGGGTCTTAGGCTCCTTCCTCTCGTCGGGGACTCTCGCTTCCCCACGAATCTTCGATGGCTTCGGCCGCCCATCCTCCTCCGGAGTCTCAAACCCGCGGCTAGAGTCCTCCTCGGCTCTAGACTCCGTCTCCGCCTCCTCTGTAGACGGCCCCTCCAAAAAGAACCCGGAAGCAACGTCGCCTGAAGCCGAGGGTGGTGGCTCAAAGTCCGGTCCTCCCCAGCCACCTCCACCTCCACCTCCACCTCCAGCTCCAGCTCGACCTCCAGCTCCACCACCTCGTCCCCGTCCTCGTCCTCGTCCTCCTCCTCCTCCCGCGCCGTCCTCGTAACGCGGATTGCGACGCGGTTCCCTCCCACTCCTTGTAACATTGTTCTTGCGCTGTTGCATCTTCTTAAGCAAGCTCGACGAGTCCTCCTTGCCGCCGCTCATATTGTTCAATCACCTGCATTGAGAAAGAGAAAACAATTAAGAAGCATGTTGAAAAATATATAAATACTAAGCATAAAGACACTATGCAATTAAGAAGCATGTTGAAAAATATATAAATACTAAGCATAAAGACACTAAACAATTAAGAAGCATGTTGAAAAATATATAAGAAGCATAAACACATAAAAGACCCTCACCAGCCGTCATCAATCTCATCGTCAATCTCATTTTGTTTCTCCTTGTCACTATCACTATCACTATCTTTTGAGTAGTAAGTTGGATCTTGATAGATGGGTGGAGGCTCATCATCGCTATCATCTTCCACTTGTAACTTCTCGAGCATATCTATGTCCTTTAGATCCACCACCGACTCACCACGAGTTTCACGCATCGTTCCCGAGGTCCTCTTCAAGAACACATTCTAACTCAAAGTGCCCGAAGTCCTCTTCCTCTTGATAGAAAATTCCCTCGTATGTTACGGGGTCAATGTTGTTGTAATCGTCCTCGGAGGGAATCGGTAGGTTACCATGTGGCGATACACGGAACACGACTTCCCAGCCGTTGAGTGCCGCTTTCGGCATGGGTACGGTAAATAATAAACTTGCTTGGCTTGGTGAGCAACAATATAGACATCGGCTCCGGTATAGGTGGTGGAAGGCTTAACTTCAACTAACCCAATGGACTTGGTAATTCTCTGTCCACCTCTTGGGTCGAACCAATGACACTTGAACACAACGAGATTGAGTTGTTTGTTTGTACGATTGAAGGTCAGCTCGTATACATTCTCTAACCTCCCGTAGTAATCAAAGGTATCGGATCCTCTAGTGAAGACACCGGTATTTATCGTTTTTGGATTTGCCCGGCCCTTCCGGTGTGTCTCGTATGGAAGCGAAACCCATTCACGTCATACTTTTCATACTTCATGACGTCACGGTTACAACCTTGGGATACACATCTCAACTCATCTGTCATCTCAACGTTTGCATCGGCTCCCTACAAGCACGGTTGAAATTTGTTGTGTGCATTAGTTACGTGGAATAACGGGGACAAGTCACATATTGGTAGGTAAGAGGGACAGCTTAGACATTACTTTTTTCATGAACCAAGACACAAAGTTTATTTTTACTCCAGGAGCACCCTCTTTCGGTAGAGTGTCCAACTCCGCGCCCGTGGGATCGCGCGGTAGCCACCATTGTTCATCCGTGAATTCGCTGAAAGGATACAATAAGCATTAGACCGAGACCATGTAGGTGATCGAAACTACATACAAAGTAATTTGTACACCATGTTACCTAATGAAATCGTGACCTCCATCATCGTCGTCCCCCCACCACTTCCTTCATGTTCATAAGCACATAGAGCATTATGCAATCCTTCTCTTCCCTCTCCAATCTATATTTTTGTCCTTTACCAGCCTTGCCACCGGGACATTGAAATAGTTGAAGCTTGGGGTCATTCATGGGCACGTCGACATTGTAACGAGAGACCGGGTTATGCGGAGTGGGAACTTCATCAGGATAGTACGTTGTTGCGGCATCTGCCATCTCCCGAAGGCACGTTGCCTCAGCTATGCATGCTTCAATCTTGGCTTTGTTTCCGGTTATCTTCCGAATATACTTGAACTCTCTCTCAATACAAAACCGCCACCGAAACCGCATCGGGCCACCCAAGAGTGCCTCGTTTGCGAGGTGCACAATGAGATGTGCCATCGGAGTAAAGAAGCTCGGCGGAAAGATCATCTCCAAATTGCATAGCAACTCCGGCACTTGAACTTGCGGCTTCTCAATAACCTTAGGACATATCCGCTAGCACGGAGCGTGCGGAAGAAATGGCTCAACTCCGCGAGCACTCGCCATATTTTCTCGGGAGATACCCTCGAAGCATCACCGGCATCAGCCGCTCAATCCATATATGATAGTCGTGACTCTTGATCCCGGTGACTTTTCCCGTCGAAAGATTGACTCCCTTGCTCATATTCGAACAATAACCATCAGGGAACATCACGACGTATTTTAGCCACTTGAATGCCTCCTTCTTTTGGATGGAATCAAGGCGAGAAGTCGGCGTGCGGCTTGAACCAATTCTTTCGACGGCCGGTAGGACGTTGCATGTGTAATTTCTTCCTATCACGGAGCTTCTCAACATCGACTCTAGCCTTGACATTATCCTTTGACTTCCGGGAATGTTTAGGCACGTGTGAAATAAGGACTCCGCGACATTCTTTACGGTGTGCATCACATCGATGTTATGGGGAAGTTCGAGGTCCTTGTAATACTCGAGCTTCGTTAAGGCTGCCTCGTGAGTCCAGTTGTGCGTTACACCATATCCCTCAAATTGATGGCCAGATTCCGATGCCGCTGGCACGAGAGCACGTAGCTCGGCATCAACAGCTATACCATCGAACTTTGGCACCTCTGTTACTTCATGCACAACTTTGCCTTTCTTGAAGTTCTTTTGGTCTTCTCTGAACGGATGCCTCCGTTTGAGGTACTGCCGATTCGTGTCAAACGCAACATACTTGCGTCCCTTATTTAGCCAAAGGAACTCAAGTCGATGCCTGCACACTGGGCATGGCCATTTACCAGCTGTACACCATCCGCATGTTAGGGCGTACCCGGGCATGTCATGCATGGTATACCGCAACCAAACTTTCATGCGAAGTTTGTCTTCGATGCTCGGTCGTACGTCAACGTCCCGTGGTGCCAAGAGTGGTTCAAATCATCCACAATCGGCTGCATGTAGACACTCAAGTTCTTCCCGGGTAATGGGGCCCCGGAATGATCGGCGACAGAAACATGGTCTTCCTCGTCATTAGGACTCCGGGAGGGAGATTGAGCGGAATTACAAACACGGGCCAACAACTCGTAAGTGGCGGTCGACATACCATATGGATTGAAGCCATCCGTAGCTATCGCAATTCGACATTCCGAGCATCTGCTGCCCTTTGGGGGTATTTTCTATCAAAGTTCTTCCATGCATTGCCATCGGATGGATGTCCCATCTTCGCCCGCCCCGATTGTCCTTTATTCGAGTCCCCATCTTGTGCCACGTCATCTGTTTGGCGGTCTCCTCGGTCAAGTAAAGCCGCTGGATTCTTTTTATGAATGGGAGATACCAAAGAATCGACTTTGCGATCTTTGATCGCCTCACTCGACCATCCTTTCCCGTTACCTCTTCATACCTAGAGGCCTTACAAATGGGACGAGTACTTGTCCTCCGCAAGCTTGTTTCCAAAAGAGAACACAGCCTTTTTCACAACGGTCTATCCTTTGATAATCCATGTTGAGCGCCGACATGAGTTGCCTCGTCTCGTGCAGGCTTTTAGGCAGACAATGCCCTTTGGGCAACATGTTACCAGTTGTTTTCAGACTTGCTTCGAAGCCGTCACGGGTGGTGTTGTACCGGGTCTTGTCGGCTAGACATTGGGAGATGGCTGATGACCCACAAGTATAGGGGGTGTATCGTAGTACTTTCGATAAATAAGAGTGTCGAACCCAACGAGGAGCAGAAGGTGTTGACAAGCAGTTTCGATGAAGGTTTCACTGTAAATGCTCTCGAGACAAGTATTCGGGGGTTTTGATATTGCGGATAAATAAAGTACAAGTAAATAAAATGCGAGAGAAATAATTGCAGCGAGTGGCCCAATCCTTTTTAGCACAAAGGACAAGCCGGTTTGTTTACTTATAATGACCAAATGTTCTCGAGGACACATGGGGATTTTAGTCTAGTGCTTTCGCTACATACAGCTGATTAATCTTCATTGTTTTGATAAGTGTTGTGTGGGTGAACCTATGCTAATGCACCGTCCTTCCTAGGACTAATACATACTTGTGATTATACCCCTTGCAAGCATCCGCAACTACAAGAAAGTAATTAAGATAAATCTAACCACAGCCTTAAACTCTAGATCCTGCGATCCCTCCTCGCATCGATATACTAACGGGGCTTAGGTTTCGTCGCTCCAGCAACCCCGCAATTAGCAACCGAATACAAGATGCACTCCCCTAGGCCCATAAATGGTGAAGTGTCGTGTAGTCGACGTTCACACGACACCACTAGAAGAATGACACCACAACTTAAATATCATAACATTGAATATTACTCAACCATAATTCACTACTAGCATTTAGACTTCACCCATGTCCTCAAGAACTAAACGAACTACTCACGAGACATCATATGGAATACAATCAGAGGTGATATGATGATGAATAACAATCTGAACATAAACCTTGGTTCAATGGTTTCACTCAATAGCATCTACAACAAGTATAGAATAACACCGGGAGAGTTTCCCCTATCAAACAATCAAGATTTAACCCGAATTGCTACAGCGATGACGAGGTGCAGCGGTGGTGATGGCGGTGTAGATGGTGGAGACGATGATGATGATGATGGAGATGATGTCCCGCTCGATGACGATGGCGATGGCGTCGATTTCCCCCTCCGGGAGGGAATTTCCCCAGCGGATTCCTGCCCGCCGGAGAGCTCTTTTCTCTCTGGTGTTCTCCGCCCCGCGAGGCGGGCTGTAACCCTCCGTGAGGTCCTCTATCCGGCTTAGGTTTTCGGGACGAAGGAGTACGCGAAGAAAAGGAGGCGAAAGGGGCTGTGGGGCCCCCGGAGCATAGGGTGGCGCGGCCGGGCCATGGGCCGCGCCGCCCTATGGTCCGGGCCCACGATGGCCCCTCTCTTCTTCCCCTTCCGGCTCCTTCCGTCATCCGGAAAAATAGGAATTTTCGTGAAATTCCCTTCCACAGCTTGATCTTCCGAAATATTGCGTTCGACGGCGCTTTTTCCAGCAGAATCTCGGCTCCGGTGCTTGATCCTCCAATAATGATGAAACATGCAAAATAGATGAAATAACATAAGTATTGTGTCCCAATATGAAATATATCAATGAATAACCAGCAAATTATGATATAAAATAGTGATGCAAATTGGACGTATCAACTCCCCCCAAGCTTAGACCTCGCTTGTCCCCAAGCGAAACTGAGCTCAATAAACAAGACCACATGTTTATGGAGTGAAGAGTCGATAAATAAAATACGGACAAGAAGCATCATATTCATTTACACAAGAAATTCTAGTAAACAACTTCCTCATATAACTCATCTCGAAATAAGTAAAGAGAAATCACAAGTAAAGGTGCATAAGAAATCATAGTTGGTGATGGCAAACTTTGTTCTTGGTCAGAGAACTACTAACGGATTGTACTTCTAAGCAAAGCTTTCATATTAGATTTTATTGCTGAGCCTTCATATTTAAGCATGACAATCTCTTCATAATCATTGATAACTTCAAAGCCATATTCATTCAAATAAAATTGGTACTAAACAAGAAAGCATAAAAGACATGATTAACTGAATCATAGCATAAATGATTGGTTCACAACAACTCAATTGCTTGCTTGAGATAGAGAGAAATAGGTTTACTGACTCAATCATAAAAGTAAAAGACAGGCCCTTCGCAGAGGGAAGCAGGGATTAAATCATGTGCTAGAGCTTTTCAAGTTTTGAAATCATATAAAGAGAATAAAAGTAAGATTTTGAGAGGTGTTTGTTGTTGTCAACGAATGGTAGCGGGCACTCTAACCCCTTGCCGGACAAACTCTCAAAGAGCGGCTCCCATTTTATTTTATTTTTGGGTGGCACTCCTTCCAACCTTTCTTTCACAAACCATGGCTAACCGAATCCTCGGGTGCCTGCCAACAGTCTCATACCATGAAGGAGTGCCTTTTTATTTTAGTTTTATTATGATGACACTCCCCCCAACCTTGGCTTTCTCAATCCATGGCTAACCGAATCCTCGGGTGCCGTCCAACAATCACATACCATGGAGGAGTGTCTATTTTGATTAATTAATTTGGGACTGGGAATCCCGTTGCCAGCTCTTATTGCAAAGTTATTGGATAAGCGGATGTGCCGCTAGTCCATTGGTGAAAGTTGCCCAACAAGATTGAAAGATAAAACACCACATACTTCCTCATGAGCTATAAAACATTGACACAAATAAGGAGTAATAGTTTGAATAATTTAAAGATAGCACATGAAGTATTTACTTGGAATGGCAGAAAATACCATGTAGTAGGTAGGTATGGTGGACACAAATGGCATAGGTTTAGTCTAAGGTTATGGATGTATGAGAAGCATTCCCTCTCGATACAGGTCTTTGGCTAGCAAGGTTTGATAGCAAGCATAAAGGTTGAGGGAAACAAACAAATATACATATGATAGAACAATCATGCATCTTTCTCATAAGCACAAGCAATTTTAACTTCAGAAAACTAAGCATAGAGATAATAGAGTAATGTATCTAAGTGTATTTCTCTCTTCTATTAAACATCAAGATGTTGTTGCTATTGACCAATGCTAAGTTTGCCAAAACCAAATAGATTTACTTGATGCTCCCAAAGTGATATCAATACTCATGTCAAGAGTAATCATATAATGGAGATTGCATACTAAAATAAGGTGTGCAAAAAGTAAATGATAAGACTTCTCATTAATATTCCATAACGATAACTCACACCAACGGATACATAGATAACTAACTAAGAGAGATACTTCCACATTGCATACTATTCTATATGATAACTTCCCTACTCATGATATGACACTACTTGATAGTAAAAGATAAAGGTGGTGGTGATGTGATACCGCGGCACTCCCCCAAGCTTGGAACAAACCAAGGGGATGCCAATACCGATGATGAATTACTCCTTCGGTGATGGTGGTGATGAATTCCTGACAAGCTTCTCAATAAGCTCCTGGAGCTCGTCAATCCTGTATATGAGATTGCGAATCATCTCCGAATTGTGCTCGACGCGGTTAAGGAGTCTGTCCGACGGTGAGTCCCAACTCTTGGAGTTATTTCCCCACTCTTCGACCCTCGGGCTCCTTCTCTCCTGCAGAGTGTCAGAACGATTTATATCCCAATTACTTGGCAACACTACCTTGGGGGTCCTTTCAGTTTGACGATCGTAGATTAGATTGCGGTAAGGGTTGTAATGGCTCGGAGAAGATGTCCTTGGAGCCAAGTAATGACGTGGAACCGCTCCTCCGGTAGCGATTCGTGCACTCCTCTTGATGTTGGATGGACTTGATATCACGCCAATACTTGCGACGGTGGCTTGTTGGTGTTCCTGCGGAGCTTCCTCCACTTCTTCCTCATCCTCTCTTGCATCTTCTTTCTTCAGCTCCGGGTCTTGAATATTTTCCTTCAAAGGTTCCTTGTCCTTGTTGTTGGAGACCATGGTGCTTCTAGATCAAAACAAATCTGGCAGAAAACAGCTCGAAACAAAACACGACGAGAAAACGATATTACGGACCTCCAGGGGTCCGGGGGATTATATAGCAAATATTTTTACGGCAAAAGGAAGGTTCCAGGTCGAAAACGAGTCGGAAAGGGGCAACGAGGCGGCCAGACCATAGGTCGGCGCGGCCAGGGTGGGGCCCGCGCCGGCCTATGGTGGCACGCCCTCGTGCGTCCTTTCCACTCCGTTTCAAACTCGTAATTTTTCATATTTTCTAAAAACAGCAGAAATAATGTTCGGAAAGGTAAACGCGGACTTTTTATTACCTATATCGTTACCTATTCAAAGTCCGAGTTCTGGCGGACTGTCAATTTGTCCTTTGATGAAAGCCTCCGGTGTTTCCACTTGAATAATATCAACATCAACATTATAAGAATCACCCGAGATATAATGCTTGAGTCTTTGTCCATTCACCACTTGCGTGGCGTTGCCTTGGAGAGAGCTAATTTTAATTGCTCTCGAACGATACACCTCCTCAACAACATATGGTCCTTCCCACTTCGAGAGTAATTTCCCCGCAAAGAATGCGAGACGAGACCGATATAATAGAACTTGATCTCCAACATTAAATTCTCTTTTGATGATCCTTCTATCATGCCACTTCTTAACTTTTTCTTTAAAGAGTTTAGCATTTTCATAAGCTTCACTTCTCCATTCATCTAGAGAACTTAATTGCAACAACCTCTTATTACCGGCTAATTTAGGATCTTTATTTAGTTCTCTAACGACCCAATAAGCTTTGTGCTCTAGTTCTAAAGGTAAATGACAAGCTTTTCCATAAACCATTTTATAAGGTGACATTCCCATAGGATTTTTATAAGCAGTTCTATAAGCCCATAGTGCTTCTTTCAATTTGCTAGCCCAATTCTTTCTAGATTTATTAACAGTCTTTCCTAAAATAGCTTTAATCTCTCTATTTGATAATTCTACTTGACCACTAGTTTGAGGATGATAAGCAGAAGCAATTCTATGATTAATACCATACTTAGCAAGAGTTTTTCTAAAACCTCCATGAATAAAATGAGAACCTCCATCGGTCATAATATATCTAGGTACTCCAAATCTAGGAAATATAATATCTACAAGCATTTTTATAGAGGTCTCACCATCAGCACTTTTTGTAGGTATAGCTTCTACCCATTTAGTAACATAATCAACAGCGACAAGTATATGAGTGTTACCGTCTGAAGAAGGGAAAGGGCCCATAAAGTCGAATCCCCAACAATCGAATGGTTCAATAACAAGAGTATAATTCATAGGCATTTCATTGCGTCTAGAGATATTACCAACTCTTTGACATTTATCACAAGATAGAATAAATTTCCTTGCATCTTTGAAGAGTGTTGGCCAATAAAAACCTGATTGTAGAACCTTTTGCGCGGTTCTATCTCCACACTACAAGAAATTTGCTACCCTAAGACCATCTATATTGGTCATCGAATGGTCATGGTTTTTCATCCGTGACCTTTCTGTGACAAAAAACTGTTGGTCGACAGCTGAGCGTCACTGACGGACTACAAAGACCTTTTTTTCAAATTGGTCGTAGACGTTCTGACCAATATAGATGGTCATGGATTGTATGACCAAGATTTTGGTCATGGACAATCTGGCCTGTCCACGTAAGCCAATCCTACGTGGCAGATTTGAGTGACCAAAACAATTGGTCGGAGGGTGCTATCCATGGGCTGAGCCCAATAATTCGGCCTTTTAATTTTTGGGCTTTTGTCCTTTTGTGGGCCTTTCTTATCCAATATTTTTTGTTTTCCTATTTAATTTTACAGCTGGTCCCACTAATCAGTTGTGTCCCACTTGTCAGATTTCAACTTCATATTGGTCCCACATGTCAGATCTCACTTTCCAACTGGTCCATACATCAGGAAATTTCTATATTTTTTACTAAATAACCAATATTTCATTCAGAAAAGAGAACACACGCAATTTTATAAATAACATCTAAACATACAGAATAGAACAGAACATTACACTTCTATCAGGTAAAAGAGCCATGCAGCTGAATGTATCGCATAAAGTTGCATATGTTACAGGCAATCATCTATCTTCTAACATGAGTCATCTATGTACACAGCCACAATCTCCACAATCTGAGACCGTACGAACTACAAGCATCAACAAACATGTACTGGCTTGGACTTTCGCAAACTTATGCATATGTTACAGAAACAATCATCTATCTTCTAACATGAGTTATCTATGTACACAGCCACAATCTCCACAATCTGAGACAGAACGAGCATCAACAAACACGTACTGGTTTGGACTTCCGCAACCTTATGAGCATTCTCCTGCAAACTGAAACATAACAAGGTTAAACACAGCAAGAAGCACAGGGAATTGATCGCTGAACTATGTAAGCAGAAGAGAGCATCGAAATAAAGCATGTAAGGACCTGGGGTAACAAGCCTGATCAATGAACTATCTAGGCAGAAGAGAGCATCTCAAATAAGCATGTAATGACCTGGGAGATACTGCAGCAGGGCACAAGAGCACCATTTGATTACAAATAACGAGCAATGTTCCTACAAGCACTCTTAAGTACAATGCCCGCAGCCCATCGGGGTACTTCTTACAGTGAGCTGACTATGTATTAGATTAGTGATCCAATATGATTGTGGTGGAGAGAACTGTTGAGCGCAACAAGCCATCAGTATATTAGGATTGAATGCATTGAAGGATTCACATCCGACCCTAATAGCCTCACTGAATGACAACGTTAGGGTAGTCAATGCATTGTATTTCACTACGACGAAAGAATATGACAAAGTACCTGAATTGTAATTGGGAGAGATGTCATAATTCAAACAGCTTATTCATAACACTGGCAACTGCATCTGGATAATGTCTCAAGAACAGCTTATTCATAACATCTGGATTTGATCTATGCCTGAGGAATTCATGCAAGCTGCTTAATTAACAATAGGTATATGTGTGAGTAAATGAGAAAAAATGTTGCTACTCCACTTGCTCTGTTACCTTGTACATAAAAATCCATGGTGTATGAAGTACTCATGAACAATTGCTTCCTTCAGGCGAATCTGCAGCATGAATTATTGGAGGATGCAACTGCTGCTCGTGAGGGAGAACAATATTATTTATCAGTCCTAAGGTCACGTCTGAACCCACTTGTTGGCCAGTCCTGCAAGTACTCGTGCTGATTTTTTTTGTCATGTCCTTGTGGTTTACTGAACAATGGTCTAAAGTTGTTCATAAAGTTGTTCATATGGTTTACTGAACAATGGTCTAAAGTTCTTATTTCAGTTTGAACTTCGGTTGTTACTCTGCACTAAAGTTTAATGAATTTGTAAGTGTGGACTTTCAAGTATGTTTGTGACTCACTAATCTCTGTCAGTACTTGTCATTACTCCTACTAGCTAGCGACTATATTTAGACTAAAGTTACTTGTCATTATTCCTACTAGCTAGCAACTATATTTAGACTAAAGTTACTTGTCGTTACTCCTACTAGCTACCTTACATCATCATTCAGCATCATATTTAGACTCCATGGATCTGTAAAGATAGCCAACAGTTGCTATGCACGACCGTTTGATAGAAGACCTTATAGCTGTTAGAATTATACAGTGATAAGCAGAAACTAAAATTGTAAAGTTGTTCAATTTCAGTTTAAGTAGAACTTGCTATAACTTTACACTACATTCTGCTACAGTAACCAGCTGGAGTGAGTTAACAAACTGAATTTGTGACTTCTGAGCTCATGCTTCAGTGCAAAAATTTCCATGAGCTACTTGTGCGGTTGTGCCTGCACTACTACTTGTTCTAGCACATGTAAATAGGGCCCATTACTCCATGCTATAGTTCATTTGGTAACACACGTAGCTATAGGTAGGAGTAGCAATTGATTTGATACAGGAAAGGAATGCATCGATGTAGTTGAAATTAATTCCATCGATCCAACATATATATCGTTCAGTACAACTGTAATTCCGCGTCTGGATAGGGAAGTGCAAGAATTGACAACAAAGTGCTCATTAATTACAAGATAGCATCTATAGCTCTGTTATTGTTTGCACCCAGGTTAATTCTCTGCTTAAAGTACAAGCAGGCAGTTTAGTCTATATTCTAATAAATGAGAATACTTATACATGATAGATAGGAAACTAAAAACACAACAGTGAACCCTAGCCGGGAAAACAAGGCAGCTTAACAACAATGATTTGCAGGTAAGGTGTATTGCCAACACAACATATTCAGAGAGATCAGTAACACTTGCTTGTGATTCAAAAGAGCAGTCATTTAGCAATACAAATTCAATACCACTTGATTGAAAATCAGTAACACTTGCTTGTAATCCAAAAGCTCTTACATTCAAATTTGGCACCAAACAAGTGCTACAACTGATGAACATAATGGAAGGATCAGAACTAGCCAACCAATAGCATGCTACTATACTTCCTAGAAAGATAGTTAAAGCTAAACACTTTGATTGCAGTCAACTTTCATACCAGAGAGCATTGTTCACATGACTCAGAAGTTTATATATCACTCAAATAACTATCATCGAAAGAGACATCATTACCCCTTGGTGCTAGTGATTGACATGCCAGTATATAAATCCTAAGATACATTTACAAGGGAACAACTTAGTTAATTGATGAACATGTACGTACCCAGCAAACCAGGACCAAGATAGAACACACCCTATTTGTATTGATCAAATATAGATGCTTGTACACATAAACAAAGTATACTTGACTGTGTTGGAAGACGAGGAGTAGATACCTGACTCTTATGTCAATGCGATGGATGCGGCTGCAGCTTGAAGAGCTAGTGCGCAACGTCATTGAGGCCGACCATTGCAGGTACTTATCCCGTGCAATCTATAGCAAAAGGGAGCTCCTGTGAGAGTCAAGTAAAAGACAAAAGCTTCTATAGTAATGAAAGAAATATAGCAATATTATTGCAGTCTAAAGTTCCTATCATATATGCAGTTAATTGAGGACATAACGTGGGTTTGTTGCTGGTTGCTAATTAAATTCTTCATCTAAGAGCTGTTTTTAGCAGAAACTTATAGGCATACAGGCTCAAAGAGCTAATCAACTTACACAAATTATTTTGTATTGCTCTATTCCGATTGTACCCATGCGTTTAGGTTACCTTACTATGAGCAGACAGCCACGATTGAGCACTAGAACACATTGCAATTGGCGCATCGCCTCGAGTCATATCTTGACAAGTGCACCGTATCAAATTCTAGCTAAATACCCCCAACACAAATAGTGGATCAAATTCTAGCTAAGTCGAGTGGCCGACTCACGTACAACCGGAGAAAAGGAGAGGAGGGTTCGGTCGTACCTCACGAGGGGATCCATGGCGAGCGCCAAGACGCGGGATCCCGCGGTTGACGAGACAATGAGGAAGCCCGTGGCGGGCACCATCAGCGACCAGATCTGGTGGCAGCGGCAACGACGGCCCGCCACCGCCGCTGGACAAGGCCATGCCGCCTCACCGATCTAGAGCGCGGCCTCGATCTGGAGCGTTGTAGACGAAGCCGTGGTCCACGCGACCATGATGGTGAGCCACGTGAGTGCGACGTGGCCGTCGGCGGTGAGCTCCATGAGGGCGACGACTTGGGAGGGAGAGGAACGCGACGAGGTCCTCCTTCGTGCTGTCAACCGCCTTGGGACACGCTGGGCGAACGGAACCGTTGTTGAGGGAGGACGGGGAGGACCTGGAGAAGCCGCGTGAGAACGGCAGGTTCGCCTTCGACGGCGGCCGGCAGGGGCGCCGCTAGGGTTTGTTGGCTCCGGATTTGAGACCAGGGTTTCTGTTGGAGCCAAGTCTTGGTGGTTCCTCGTGGTGTATTACTGAGAGGGATAGGAGTGGGTTCCAGGGAGGTGGTCGGCAGGGCGCGGAGTGGCTGGAGTTGGCCGGGACCTAGGCCGGCGGCGGAGGTGGAGAAAAGGGAAGGAGCGATGAGTGCTCTGTTGAATGCGGTTGGGGGTCGGGCTGGGACGGGATAGCTCGGATGCGGCTCGG